>NC_142515.1:44660757-44963787 GCF_057876585.1 Rhinolophus sinicus
TACTCTGGCCTGCTTTCACAATGTCCTTGAAAACCACTTATGGCAGGTTACCTTTTGGCTAACTTTGGTGCCTAGAATCTGGGTACTTTGCACCTGGTTTTGTCTTTGCTGACAGGTACCAGTGCCCTTCAGAGTCCCAAAGAGTCAAAGTAAAATTGAGAAGCCTAAGAGAAGCTGGCGTGGCAAAACCTCTTCCTTCATTATCCACGCAAAAGTGAGGAGAATGATTCTTCTCTCTTGAGTTCCGTTTATATACAAATACATAATAAACTTGACGGGAAGCACTTATACTGCTTGGTGTTTATCCAGCCTTCTTCTGTGTTCTCTCATACATAATCTTATTTAGTGTTTACAACAGCCCTGTGAGGCAGGGTTTTAGGCACTGTGAGCATGTGTTCAGAGAGAAGAGATGTGTTCCTTACTCTCACAACTCTCCTTTATCTTCTCTCTCCAGAATGTCCTGGGTGTAAAGAGTTCTCTCTACTCTGACTGCAATGGAAATTTAGTATCTGCCAGCATTGCTCAACTTGAATATCTCTGCTTTGTTCTAACCCCATAGTACCTGCTCTGGATTTCCTCTTGCATGCTTCTTCCTTGAGCACGCATAGCTCAATTTTTAGCATAGGATTCTTAGGGGAACCCCCATACGTTCTTCTGGAACCCAGTGTCTGCACAATTCTCTCCATACTTGTCCTCACGTTGCAGCCCCTTCATCAGTCCTGACCTCTGATATTTGCTGCCTCAGCTCAGCAGGATTGCAGCAGTTGGTTAGGAAATTTTCCCTAAGCAGATAACCTCACTAATAATCGGGCTCATCTTGAGAGTTTCCCTTTTACCCAGGATTGCAGCCTAGGTAAGCCTGTTTTTCAATGCCTCAAAGCAATTACCTCATATATTTTGTCTATTTTATAATTGATTTGTTGCTGTTGTTGTTAGTCCAGTACCAGTTAGTCTTTCTTGTCTGGAGCTATAGTTTTTTAATTCCAGAGTAAGAAATTATTGTATTAGAATATTTTTCCACGAAATTATGGAAAGAATGAAAGGTACCAGTTGGGTAATATTCTACAATGCTTCTTCATTTTATTATGTTAAAATATCTGTACTAGATGCAAATGTCACTTGGATGTTTTTAAAAGCATATTTTTGTATACTGTGTTTAATCACTCAAAGGACAGGGTCTGAATATATACCTTGTACATTGCTTGAATTCCATATCTTGGTACAGGATCCAAGCACAAAAGACACTTAATAATATTTAGTGACTAATTAATTGAATGTATAAGTAAATTATCCTCAAAATGTTTCAATGTAAAATTAATGTTAATATTATAAATTCTGTAGCTATTCTTTGGAGAAAATATTTTCTTTCTCTGAATGGTGGGATTGTCTACTAAGATTATAGACTGAGAAATGCAGAAATTTAAGCTTAGTGTCAGAAAAACATTTGGAACTTTTTCCATAGTAAAGAATTACATGGTAAAGAAGGCTGAGGGCACTATGGTAGCTAGAACAATTTAAAATAAGACAAATAGAGGCTTTAAATCATATTTCCATATTGATACGGTATTTTGAATAACACTAAAGGCATATTTTTATTGATATGGCTTCCACTCACAATGTCTAAGTGTAGAGCCCAATTCTAAATATTCCTGGGTTTGCTTAATCCCCGACTTAGATTTCCTTAAAACCTATGTGACTTGCTCAAGGACATAGGGTAAGAAAGATAGGGCTGGGACTGGAAATAATTATGTGGAGGTATTGAAAATGTATATGCATATCAAAATTATTCTGCAAAATTAGAGGTATTAAACTTGCAAAAGAAATAACACTGGCTGTGTAGTCAAATTTAACAAGGCAAATATCACTCGTACAGTACCTAAGAATTAAGAATCTTTGGAAAGATTTATGCATTGAACATTATATTTTTGAACTGTATTATCTGATTCAATTGCATTTATAATAGACTTTTTTAAGAGTCTTTGAAATAAAGGAAAAAATACTGAAATTAGAGTTGGAGAAACAGGTTTGAAACTTTGTTGTTTCATGATTTTTGTATGACGTTATTTTTTTGTGACGTTAAGCAAACTTAAGAACATTGCTTTAGTGTTTCTTCATGTTTAATGTGAGAATTAAATCAAATAATCTACATGAGAAAACCTAATAGATTTGTTCAATATGTGTTTATAGAATGCATGAGTTAAAATATATGATATATACATGAAAAGCAATTCAAAAGTTAAATTCTTAATATTACTTATGTTGAAAGTCTCTAAAAGAAATCTTGATATGTCTTAGAACAAATGTTTCAAATTTATGAACAAAATAGAAGAGAGAGTATTATATCAACCAGTGAATTATCTTTGTCTTAAATATTTATAAGGTATAATCATCTAATCTAAATTTAAGCATTTTCCTGGGCAAGTCTCCATTTTCCTTTTTATATCCATAATCACAAAAATTCATTCTGCTAAAGTGTAGTTAGTATCTGTTATCCCAGAGTTCATCTTCAAATGGTCTTCTAGTGGTAGTGATATCAGGATGTTAGGGCTTTTGTTCCAGATGATTTCAACAAAAGTAAAGCAGCAGTACCAATAAATCTATTCAAATGTTACTATCACGTAAATAGTGAGAAAATACCTCAAATGTAGTATCTTGATTATATGAAAGATTTAAACAGAAATTTTAAAATGCTGAAGTGATTTCTAAAAAAATAATGTTAGCCAATATGAAAATGAAAGGACAAAATATAGTTTACAGAGAAGTAAACTTAAAAAAATGAGAAGGGTGATAGCAAGAAAAACTCACTAAAATATTTCAATTACTTTCTTAACTTGCATTTAATCATTTTGCTTACAAAGGCTCTTTAAAAGGCTACATACAACCAGAGCTTTAATTAACATTTTTATGAAGTGTTTGCTTTTGTTATCTTTATACATTCCCGACAAATTTATTTTTCCAACACAAAGCAAGTTTTAATCACATAAACTAGCAGGAGGGAACATCATGATATTTCATTCAATATGCTGATTATATTAACCCTCAATTAAATTAAATGAAGTTACTCCTCTGATCCAGACATTGCAGTGGTTTTCCATATCACTGATAGGAAAAGGCAAAATCCTCACAGTAGCTTGCTCTATACACACATTTTCCCATTGGGCATGAGAGAACTTTTTGCAATAAAGGTTATCTTCATGAAGTACTTGTATGGTCACATAAGTAAAATTCAGCAAAAAATTTCAAAACACATTTATTTTATACTTTAAATGGAAGTGTTTTATTATATAAATTATATAATATCTTAATAAAGTTGAGTAGACAGCATAGAGGAGAAGGAGGAAAACAAGTAGCAGTAGGAGGAGGAACCCATCAAACTCAAAAACAATGTATTTGGTCTTCCTCATGAAAAGTAAAACCCTATTTTTCATTCAGAGATTTTTGAATGACAAGGAAGGAGGTGTAGATCAACTTATAATTAACATTGGAGATAGTTTAGAAATTATAAAGAAAATTAAGTCACATAGTAACAAACTAAATTTAGTGTGTATTACTTTAGTTTTTTTCAGTGCTTTTATTTTCTGTGGTTGCAATGATACTAAATCTATCCTATGTTCTGCTCTTTTCTCCTTAATTTTAGGATTTTTATATCAATCAAAACGAACAGAGGAGCACAGCTCTGAAGGACTCTTAACACCCAGCCCTGGGTGTCAGCTCTACAAAATAAAATACAGTTTGCAATCTGACCACTCAGTAATTATTGAGATCCACTTAATAATCATGAGTAGGTCTTCTCCCGTTAAAACCACTGGCTTATATCTCACATTACTGTGATATAAGCACTGGAGGCATATTTCAATCAACAGTAATATGCACTTCTGACTTGGGTCTAATGCAAAATTTCTGTTATAGTCTCTTTGGAGGGTCAGTCTCATCCTTAGATTTTTCTCAAGAATTTATCCTTAAAAGTCTGAGTTGTTACCTGAGTCTAAGAGGAAATCCTACTTACTAGCAGGTATAATAGTGGAGAAAGAACTTAGGAAAAATATACGCTCACTCTTCTCTCTATACTATATTGCCAGGACAGCACATCTGTAACATTTTCAGCTATGATATGTCCCATTGGATTCATGCACATACTGGAAAAAAATTTCCTCATAATCTAGTGATTATCATGATAGAGTTCAACTTTTTTTTTCTAAAATTTCTAAAGTAAATCTTTAAATTCTTAATGTATTTTTCTTAAGAATAATTTCTGACATGATGTAAACACATAATTAAACTTTTATTTTTCAAAAAAAAGCTGAGTGCATTTTATGCTATATTCTGGTGATGAATTTTACTAGAAAAGTCCATCTTATTTAGGATGTAAATGAGAGAAACAATAGGAGTTACTGCTAAATTGACTTATTTAAGAGATCTTATCTAATTGTCATTGATTGCTCCCTTGCGTTTCTAGTGATTAAGTATGTCTAATTATTTATTGATTATTTGGAAAATCACAGTTAAGTTAAGTTTCCTTTGAGAAGAGAATAATAGAGAAAGAAAGGAAGTTCCTCAGAATAATAAATAAACAAATAAGAGGGAGAGAGTTTTGAAATGCTTAATCTCATAAAAATTGAATAAAAATTTCATCCACATTGAAAAAAATATATATATAAAAAATATATATATATATTGCTGTCCAAGTACAATGGAACAAAAGGAGTCACTTTTCTAAGGTGATAGTACCTCTGTTAATAGTGTATCAAAAGACTTCTGCAAAATTGGGAGACCTGTCATTGTAAATTTTTATTGCCTATGACATTGATGTTTCAGGTATATCTACCCTGTATCAGAAACCATTTTAAGAAGAGGTAGAACTATAGTAAGAAAAATAAGTCTGTGCCATCAAGTAGCTTACATTCTTCCTCAGGAGATTTCTGTAAAATCTAATTTAAATAGTAGCAAGTAGCAGAGCTGGAATGCGAACCTAGATCTTCCAATTCCTAATCTCTTTTTCTCTATATTTTAGAGTTATATAGTCAACCCATTGACTATATGCACATGAAGGCATTTCCAAAGGGTAGGGATACAGACAGGTCATGAATTCAGGCAATAAAGCAGTCCATTGACTACCCCAGTTCCCTTCCCCCGTTTGTTAAACAAGGAGTTCTCTGTTCAGTCATTTAAGGTCTATCCCATCATATGAAAAAACTAGTACATCTCTTAAAACAATCTAGTATGAATAGCTGGAATTGAATCATAAACATCTTAGTAAACTATTTCTTTATAATTTTTGGTACTGCTTGGAATAACATTTCTACCTACAGCCCACACTTAATAAATATTTGTTGGGTTAACTTTCTGATTGTGTTATATTGTTAGAAGGCCATGGGGTATATAAAAAGAGAATTAACTGGATATTTAGGAAATTGAGTGATTTCCTTGCTTCTAGTTTTATGGACATAGGTAAATCTCTTAAATTTTCTGAATTTCAATTCATTTATATTTAAATGAAAAGTTGTGTCACATCAGTGGTTATCAAAGTATACTATGCACATGAATCAAGCTGGGAAACTTATTAAAATGCATATTCTGAGGCTCTTTTTTCTTGGAAACTGATTCTCTAGGATTTAGATGCAGCCTAGGTATCTGCAAATGAAATAATCACCTGAAGTGATAGTATCTCAGAATGTCTGTGGCAATAGTTAGAAAAACTGAATTAGATGTTCCCTGAAAGTCTTTCCTAATTCTAAAATGCTATGATTTAAAATTCACAAAGGAAAAAGCATTGTGAAGTCATCACTAATCTAGATGTAATTAAAGCTTCATTGCAATTTCATTAGTAAAGTATTTTTAATTAACAAGCTTTATATCTTAAGAGCAATTTTGGTTCACAGAAGAATTGAGGAGAAAATACACAGATTTCTCATACACTCCCTGTTTCTACACAAGCACTGATCCACTGTGGTACATTTGTTACAACTGATGAACCTACAATGGCATATTATCACTTAAAGTTCCGTAGTTTAAGTTACATGCTATGGTTTTTGACAAATGTATAATTACATGTATCTACCACTTTACCCTATAGTTTCACTGTCCTAAAACAATCCTTTCTGCTCTGAATCAATAATCTAGATGTAATTAAAGCTTCATTGCAGTTCCATTAGTAAACTTTAAAAAATGAATCACACGTTAAGTGTATCTTAAGTTTCTCTTACACGTTGGCATCACGTGAACTCTATAATGTTTTAGTCTGTGTGTTTTAAAAGTTATGCAAGAGCTTGATACTTCTAATTAACCCACACTATATCTTATCATGTAATAAGTGCTATGTAGAATTTGAAATCAGATGATGAAGTCAATTCACTAAGACTTAATACATCACTCACTCACCATTTTAAGTTTTTACCGTGTTTCCCTGAAAATAAGACTAGGTCTTATATTAAGTTTTACTCCAAAAGACTCATTAGGGCTTATGTTCAGGGGATGTTCTCCTGGAATATCATGCTAGGCCTTATTTTCCAGTTAGGTCTTATTTTGGGGAAACACGGTAGCTATAGAAATTTAAATAACACCAAAAAAGAACAACTGCCATTTATTTATTTTTATTTTTTTCACATAAAAAATATATTTTTAGTCCTCACTTTTTTCTCAGGTGTTCTATAAATTTTTTTTTCAAGTTTTCTAAGAAATGACATCCAGTGTGTTCTGATTGATAATTGATAACTTTAGCTTAGAGTTTGCTAATTTTGAAGGTCACAGAGGTCCAGTAGCTTGCCCACAGCTCCTAACCCATTTTATCCAGCTCTGGCTATCAGCTGGACACATCACATCTCATTTGAAAAACAATTTTAAGTCATCTTTGATTCTTCTTTTGATAATATTAGCAAATACATAAGCCATCAGAAAACAGGGGATATCTATCTATAAGTAAAATAAGTCTCCAGTGTTCTCTCATCACTTTCTTTCACTTACATATGCTGTTCTTTTCCCCATTTTACTTCTCATTGCCATACTGTAAGGAAGTTTATATAATATCAAATTTAACCTAAGGATATTAAAGATACTTAAGATTTGCTTAGGATTCTTAGAAAATATAGTACTTTTGACAGCTTTCTCATTATAGCAAGATTATTGGCTGATATTCTGTAATTGTGGCCTAAGTATACTCACATGAATAATGAGAATTTGGAGTCTGCTATCTTTTATAGTGGAAGCACACTGTTTTGAACAGCTGGTTCTAGAATCAGACTGCCTTGCGTTCATTTCTTAGTTCCATCGCTTGATTGCTTTTTTACACTTGGGTAAATTATTTTCCTCCTCTTTGATTCAGTTTCCTCATCAGTATAAAGGACATGATCATTATAGTACATATCTCATAAGGTTCTCTGGACATTAAGTTAGTTAGAATACACAAAACTTTGCCTGTCATATCATTTTATAAATTGTAGCTGTTATTATTAATTTATTTAAAAGTTAAGCAAACACATAGTTTGTTGTTTTGTAAGTTGCAATAATGCACTATGTAATTTGAGGTAAATTTATCATGCTTTAGTTGAATATAGGGTTTTGGATATCTTCTGAAGTACAGGTTACAATTAAATTGCTAATTATAAAAGGTTACTAAAGGTGTTTGTTTTATGTGAAGTGTTCTATTGTCAGTCTATCCTGGTTTTCAATGTTAGCTGCATCCCTCTAGAAAAGTTTAAGTCAGCCTTTATTTTAAAAGTGCTTTAAACATTTCACGGAAATAATTTAATATATTGGTATTAATGGAATTCTCATGATACAGAAGAATAAATGGGCTGCTAAGAATATTGAAAGAATTAGGGAGCTGTGAATTTAAAGTGCCCTCTTCAACTTTTCTCAGACATTATAAATGTTACCATTAATATGCAGTTTGCTACTAAAGTACAGCATACTTGAAAGATATTTTTTTCTTTTATGATTTAGAAATGGTGGTTACAATATGCTGAAAGAACAGCCACATATATATATATATATATATACATATATATATATATATATATATATACATATAATGTATGTATGTATATATATATATATATGTGTGTGTGTGTGTGTGTGTATGTGTGTGTGTGTGTGTGTGTATGTTATGAAAGCACTCCAAAATTATAACAGATTATTTTTCCTATAGCTCTAAATTACATTTTTAACATAACAGCAAAGGAAATTGGCATACAGAGCTGGTGTAGAAGGGTCAGTAAATATTAGAATGGATTTTGGAAGTCTTTCCAGTATACAATTGATAAGTATCTATTAGGTGGCTTGTGGAGAATATAATACATTAAGACATTACCTTAATAATAATCACTACTTATTAAATATGTACTGTATGTGAAACTACAGGTGTGTTACAGTATAATCTTATCTAATATCTCAAAAAACAGTGCTTAGTTGTCTTCTAGAGTTAACATCAGCACTACTCCCATCTAAATTTTTCTCAGCTTCAAAAAATACCAGGGACTGAGTGTCACCGAATTCACTTACACGTATGTTCTGACCTAAAATCCTAAATGAGAAATCCTGTCTGAGATGTTAACAGCAGGAAAGAGACCATTATTCTCCAGAGACAGTTGCCCGCGGAAAGATTCAAGGTTCCATGCAGCATTCAGGTGAGCTTCTTGAGAAGAGCCTGCCTCAGAGCTGCAGGCTGGGACCCTGTAGAGAAGCTTTCCCAGAGATGCTGAAATGTACCATGGCTCTGGGCTGAGTGCCTCATAGTCAATATCTGTGCTATTGACTGACCCTGGTGATGGCGGCTTCCCTGACTTTCACGTCCTCAGACTTTACAATAGTTGCTTAAGCATGTAAACCCTTCCTACTAGTGACACATAAGGTGGCTTCTCTTTTATTGATTGAGACTTGAGTGATACAGCCTGAGGAAGATCATCAGATCATTATTCCCTTTTTTACATATCAGGGGTGTTAAGCATCAAGAGTTTAGGTAACATGTCTCCAAATCATACAACTAACACATGACTATGCTGAGATGTGTTCCCGATTTATTCAAAGATGATTTTGCCCAGTGAAGAACAGTTTAGCCATTAAATTTTGGGGTTGTTTCTAATATCAGTGTGTCTTATACTATATTCATCTATATTGCATCTATTGTTGAGCACAAAGAGAAAAACAAGACTATATGTGGCAGCCACAAATACTAACATAAATTTTGTTCAGTATAAATTGGTTCTATATCTAATAGATGGGCAGCTTTAAAAAATAATTGTATTATACAAACTTAATATATGCTCAGTTTTGTCATCTCAATTTCCCTAAGTTGACCCAGTTTACCTGCCTGGTGGGCCCTGAGCCTGTTAGGACATGAAGACCCTTAAATCAGACAGCAGCCAGGGCAGGGGCCCTGGGACCAGACACATGAATATTAAGAATTTTGCATAAAAGAATTTAAAGACCAGCAGCTTAATTCCTCAAGAAGGGTAACAGAATGAATAAGATTGTGCTTAAGGAAGTTAAGAGGCAAAGAACACAATTCTATGGAAGAGGGCAAGTGGGACTCAATCAACTCTCAAATTATGTTTTGAGACACCTTATTTTTCCAAGACTTAATTAAATTCTTGGAAGTCTCTTTGAGTGAAGGCCTCACCTCTCTCAGGCAAAAATCAATAATCCCTTCTCTACAACATTATTGATTATATTCCCCAAGCTGTCTTTCATATCCCCATAGCAATATTGTGACTACCGATGTGTGCTTTCTAATCCCCTCACCTTCTCTCCCATCCTCACTCCCTCTCATCTAGCAACCATCTGTTTTTTTCCTCTAAATATCTGAGATTATTTCTGCTTAATTTGCTCATTTATTCTGTCCCTTAGATTCTACATATAAGTGAGATCATATGGCATTTGTCTTTCCCCATCTGATATTTCACTTAGCATAATATTCTCTAGGTCCATCCATATCGTTGTGAACAGTAAGATTTTGTTCTTTATGGCCGAGTAATACTCCATTTTATAAATGTACCACAGTTTTTTAATCCACTTGTTTACCAATGGGCATTTGAGTTGTTTCCATGTCTTGTAAAGATTTTGTAGGGTGTCAGATGGACACTTATCTTATTAGGGAGACCACTTCATGGACTGTGTTGATGTCTGACCACTGTGCAGTACACCTGAAGCTAAAGCTGAATAATATTGAATGTCAACTATAATTATATATATATATATATATATATATATATATATATATATATATATTCACAGGATGTGGAGTACAGCATAGGGAATAGAGTCAATGGTATTATAACAGCTATATATGATGTCAGAGGAGTAGTAGATTGGGGAAAGGGGTTATCACTTTGTGAGGGGGTGAGGGGTATAAATATCTATTACATTGTTTTGTACACCTGAAACTAATAAATATAAAATAAAATTGAAATGAGGGAAAACAAAAACAAAAAAAATAGTATGAATAATAATCCCTTCTCTAACTCCATTATCACCTTGTGCATGTCTTCATCACAAAGATTTCAAACATTTTTTTTTTTCCTTGAGGCAGGTGGAAAGATACAATATATTTAGCTTTGGAATGTTGAGACTCTACATAGCACATGAAACATTGTAGATACTTACTAAACAATCATGATAATGATGACATTATTTCTCACTCAATATTTTGAAGAATGATACCAGGATCAACAAAGAAAACTGTATCTGTGATAGATGTAATTATTCAGAGATGAAGAATTGAGCCATCTAGAAAAGGCTGCCTTGTAATTTCTGGATGAGCTCTTGCTGGAGAAGTTCTAAGGCACATAAACCAGAGGCTCCAAATGTCCTTTGATACAGCTAGCCAGGGGTGTCCAAACTGCGGCCCGCGATCCATTGTTAACTGGCCCGCAGCAAATTCCAAAATATATATTTAGTTTCCTTAAATAAACCAGGTGAGGAAATATGTACTTTACCTCAAGTGAGTGGCCCGGCTGTTTGTGTATTTTACCGCATATAGCCCTTGGTGTAAACCATTGACAAAAGTTTGGACACCCCTGAGCTAGACCAAAGGAAGCAGTCTGAGCATCCAAAAAACAAAGGGGAGTATCAACAAAACAAAACAAACAGAAATGCCAATGAGAGACACTGAGTGGACTTTCCCAGCCAACTTAGTTTTGCATGAGTTACCCCACTGCTCAGGAGGGGACTGTGAATGAGCTGGAGATTAGTGTAAAACAAATCCATCAGTGGAATATGAGAGATTTGAAATACAAGAAATTCCAAGTTGGGATTCAAGTCAGAGAGATTTGATTTCCTAAGGCAAATGAAGGATGGGAAACAAAGATCAGTCTAGTCTCTGAAAGAATTTATTTAAGATTTGAATTATGTTCTTTTTAAATACTTGGTAGATTTTCCTAGTGAAATCCTCTGACTGGAGTTTTCACTGTGGTAAAATACTAACTTGATATCTGTACTAAGTATAAGATTATATGTTACTGGTTTGTTTCTATATGTTCACTTTTGGAATATGTTTACACACAATATCTTATTTTCTTCTTGTCTATTGGGTCTAAAGTGAATCAATGAATGTTCTTATTCCTGATGTCAGTAATATGATCTCTCTCTATTTTATTAGTCTTTCCAAAGTTTTATCAATTTTATTGGTCTTTGCAAAAAGCTAATATTTAACCTTGTTAGTCCTCTTTCATATATTTATTTTTTATTTTATTTATTTCTGTTCTACCCTTTATTATTTATATTTTGATTGCTGTGTGTTTATTTTACTGTACCTAATTTTTTAATATTTTATTTTTCTTCAATAACTAAAATACACTGTTCAGTAACTGTTAAATTCTGCCACTGTGATTCTTAATTTGTCTACTCTTTTGTAGTTTTAGCAATTCTTGCTATGTATACTTTGAAGCCATGTATTTGGAGATAGATGATAGATAGATAGATAGATAGATAGATAGATAGATAGATAGATCGATATAAATTTGTTGTATTTTCCTGATAAATTAAACATTTCCTATTGTTTGTGAAATACAATTTTTGTGAAATAGCCTTTATTTTTGTGAAATAGCCTAGTTTTGTGAAATAGCCTTTATTATTTCTTGCAATGCTTTTTAACCTTTATTTCTGAAAGGAAGAAATATATATATATCAAAATTGATCTCCATGGACAAAACCGGGTCATAGCATCTCTCTCTTTAGACAACTTTCCTTCTTTATTTTATATCCAATGTAATTGAAAGTGACATTTCCGACATCCAATTATATTTGTTGTTGTTATTGTTCCTTCTCATTTGTGACACTGAGTGGTAAGCTTTCTATGTTCTCCAACAAAACTATTATGAAACAGGAAGCATGCATGGCATAAAGAACATAGAAGCTCATAATTTTATTCTCTCCTATGATTACAATTTATATAAGCTAATAAGCAATACATCTTTGGGGTATGAACAGTCTAAATCCTATATTGTGCTAGCTGTTCTTGTGATTGTTAACATAAAAAATAATAAAAATCCACTGTTCACAGATAAAGAAAATGTTGCTACCTGGAATGGATTCTATCTTAGCTCATCAGAAATAAATAACACTGACTGAAGTCCTAACATTATCTTGGATCTCACGAAACGTGTATCTATATGTAGCCATAATAATGGTTGTGTTGATTAAATTATACAGCCTCAATTTTTTCACCTGATGAAAAAACCTATTTTTAGAATGTTATTAGAAGTCATATTTTAAAGATTCCAGCAAGGGAAGTACCCCCAAATGGAAAATTCATCTGTATCATTTTTGTTGGGAAAAAAAAAAGTTAAGTTAAAAAATATAAAATGAGGAGACTTTGACAAACTTTGTGAGTCCTCATGGGACAGAGTGTATCTCTAGCTTCTCCCACAACTTAATTATTCTATGAATTAGAACAACTTTATTTTTTGCCCTAACTCTATCAACCTTTTTTTTTCTTAAAGATATAAAATGAAAAGAGTTAGTAGGAATAATACTGAGTTTCTATGACTTCTCATTTGGCAATCATGACTGCTTGGCTCACTGATTTTTAGCAATTTAAATGCATATAAATCAGAATGTACAGCTGACATGAATCTCAGTATTTGTTAGGGAATCTGCAGAGGGCTCCTTATTGAATTTAAGAATTCATGGAGAATGGGAAAGTGCTATAAGTATTGTGACCTGAAAACAGAAAATAGCCTATGCAGGTTGAATTAATCATGTCACTACCTTATTAGACCAGTTTCTTTAAACTACGTAATCTGAAATGTGAAATAATAAATCTGGGTAATGTACAGGTTATATATGTACAATTCTAACAATTAAGTTTGTGAACTTGTAACAATGTTGCTAACCTTTTTTGATATCAGAGGGATTACTCATTATGAATTTGTACCAACTGGACACACAGTTAACCACATTTACTGTTTGGAAGTGCTGAAAAGGTTCAGTGAAAAAGTAAGACGAAAACGACCTGAACTTGTCACCAGCAATTCATGGCTCTTGCATCACAACAATGCACCAGCTCACAGGACACTGTCTGTGAGGGAGTTTTTAGCCAGTAAACAAATAATTGTATTGGAACACCCTCCCTACTCACCTGATCTGGCCCCCAATGACTTCTTTCTTTTCCTGAAGATAAAGAAAATATTGAAAGCAAGACATTTTGATGACATTCAGGACATTAAGCGTAATATGACAACAGCTCTGATGGCCATTCCAGAAAAAAAGTTCCAAAATTGGTTTGAGGGGTGGACTAGGCACTGGCATCAGTGTATAGCTTCCCAAGGGGGATACTTCAAAGGTGAGTGAAGGGACAGAGTCCCAGAGAGCAGTTTCCAGGCTCTCGGCCTCACATGGAAGGTACTGGCTCTATTACTAGATGGCCATCAGCTGTAACCAGTTGGCCATTAGTCACTATTGTTTTGTATATAACTGCTGTCACTACACTAGCAAGTGTGTTATTGTGGTTACCAAGTGCAGGTTGCAGATGGTGTGGATCCTGTGGATCCCACTTCCTGCCCGGCCTGGTGCAGGAAGACCCCTTGTTGGGGTATTATTGGTGGATGTTTGCTTCTTGTGTCTTCACTAGCCGCCATCAAGAATATAATGATATGAACCACCTACCTGTGGCTCCATTGGTTTTCCTTTTTGGCCTCATCATGTCTTGCGCTCACCTGCCGGAGCAGGAGCTGAGACCCTGCATTACAATGACCATAGTGATAATCAGCAATGAGGTATGTAGCACTTTTTCTAGGATGAGGTCACAAGCTTAATTGTTCGAGCTCGTATTTGAGGAGCACATGTAGACACTTTCACTCCTAATGAGCCCTGCTTATCCAGTACTGAGAACCAAACCATCAACTTGTGTTTCAGCTGGAATCCATGTGATTCTTCCTGTAGCTAATGTACCTCTGACTTAGTCAAAAATTGCCCCATGTTTTGCATAGGATGAAAATCCAACCCCAATGTGCACCAGGGTAATCCTAAACTAATAATGACCTCACACAAGGGTAGCAAAAGGCAGCCTCCTTGTCTAATGGTCTGACCAACTCTCTGGGGCAATTTGTTCTCTCGAGTCCTCACTGGATCAGACCGAGGCTGGTCTTAAGTATGTTGCCCTGCCCTATCCTGTTACCTCCCTGTCATGCAGGGCGGCCTGCGGGGTCTCTGCTCCCGTTCCCCACATAAGAATGCAGGACATGGTGAGGCCAAAAAGGAACACCCACGGAGCCATAGATAGGGGAGTCATTTCACTGCAGTCTCATTGGCGGCTGGGTTGGAGACACAGGAAGCAGGAGCCACAGAATCCGCAATCCACACTCCACCACACTCCACGCTTGCTAGCTGCAATCCATGCTTGCTAGCTCAGCCATCATCTTCTCGCTAGCCCTCATTTTATGCTAGCATAGCCACGGCAGTTATATTAGTAGCCAATGGCTCACTGGTTACAGCTGACAGCCAGTTAGCCACAGCTGATGGCCATCCAATCACAGTTGATGGCCATTTACTACCTGAGCCAGCACCTTTCCACGTGAGGCCGAGAGCCTGGAAACTGCACTCCTGGCTCTGTCCCCACACTCCCCTACCCTTCTCCAGCTCTCCCTCAGTTAATCATGTAAATAAGAATCTGCATCTCAGCTCAGCTTCTAGGTGATGCTGGTTCCCTGCCTTTCCCCCTCATACAAGAGTCTCTCCCTTGGGAACATGCCAAGCTCTCTAATCCCCTGAGAACTGTAACCACTACTTGCACTTACCATTTTCTCTTCAGAGGCCTGGAGTTCAGATCCTGGTAATTTATCGCCCATCAACATGCTTTCCTATGTGTTTCTCTGAAACACTTTGCTTCTGGATTCTAAGTTATGACTTGGTATTTGTTTTACATCATGAGTTTGGGAAAAGGGGTGATAACTAAGAGAGCCTTAGTCCAGAGGAGGAGATTTAAAAAAAAAAAACAACAAAAAAAAACATTTCAAATTCTAGTATGTTCTCTCGGAAAATTTCTATGGCTATAATATTGAAATGATTATTGATGTAGAAATAACAATATAAATTTAGTCATAGAGATTGCTATGTCTCTACTTATTTTCCATCTATGGTAGATATCACACACTGTGAAGGGTGCTTTCCTTTTACTTAGCTTCCTGTGGACTATATGCTACAATCACATACTAAATGTCTTCTTTCCTTACTGGCACCATTTGTCTTTGTTTTTAATTAGAAAGCCTCTTCTTAGAGTTGAACTTAGAAAGGACTCAGAGAAATTACCCCTCTGGAATTATTATTATGTTTTTTTTCTCACTGTGTGTGGTCCTTTCTGCACATGACAGAAGGGTTGTGGGGGCAGAGCCCCAGAAAGTATTTTACAGGCTCTCGGCCTCACGTGGAGGAGTGCTGGCTCGGGTAGTAGATGGCCGTCAGCTGTGGCTGATTGGCCGTCAGCTGTAGCCAGTTAGCCAATTAGCCGCTAATATAACTGCTGCGGCTACGGAGGAGAAGAGAGAAGGATGGGGGCTAGCAAGGAGATGGCGGCTGGGCTGGCAAGCGTGGATGGTGGTTTGCGGACAGTGTGGATCCAGCCTCCAGTGAGAGTATAGTGCCGCCAGAGAGAATATAGTGGTATGACTCCCCTACCTATGGCTCCATGGGTGTTCCTTTTCGGCCTCACCATATCCTGCGTTCTTGTATGGGGAGCGGGACCAGAGACCCCCGCAGGCACCCTGCACGACAAATGGCGCAACGAGCAGGGTCTCCCGCCTGACAAATGGCGCAGCGAGCAGGGTATGGTGCCGGCCAAAGCTCTCCCAAGAGCGGTGGAGCAGTTTGTGTGTATGAACACTCAGTCTCTGGAAGACCAGGAGGAGCAGCTGCCGGAAAGCTGGACCCCCGTGGAGGGGTGGGAGGATGTGGATGGTTCTCCCACCAGCACAGGAAAAGCCATGCAGCTGCTGGAGAGATGGAGCCCCGTGGAGAGGTGGAAAGATGTGGACGGTTCCCCAACCAGCACAGGCCAGAGAAAGCGAAGGTCGTTGCGACCCTGTGGGCCAGGGAAGTTCCTGCTCAGGCAGCCCGGATGCAGGACTTATAGTCCCAGGAGGTAACGCTTGCTGAGTCCTCCGTGGGAGATGCGGGTGAGGTCAAGGTTGTCCCTCACCCCCAGGACAGCCCTGGTGAATGACTATGGACTATGGGGAATTGCCTTCCATCCCTAATTTAATGGACCGCTTGACTGTTTGTTTGGGAACTGTTGTTAGTGGAACTGGGGGATATTTGCTTTTGTCTCTTGACTGGCCGCCATTGAGAATATGTAAGCACCTTGATTGTGAGTCGCTGTTGTTCCAGCAGGGTACCCTGAGAGGCACAGAGAGAGTGGCAGTGCCCTGAGAGCCCTGGCTGAGTCCAGGAAGTGTGGCTGTGCCCACAGAGAGTGGCAGTGCCCTGAGAAACCCTAGCTGTGCCCGGGGAAACTAGTGGTACCCTAAGAAGCCCAGGAAGTCTGGCTGTGCCCAGAAGCACTGGTGGTGCCCTGAGAAACCCTGGCTGTGCCCAGAGAGCCTGGCTGTGTCCAGGATATTGCATTCACCCCCAGGCTCCTCGCACAGGGCCCCTTGCGGAAGACGCTTGTCGCATAGATTGTGAGGCGAGAGCCTGTAAGGGTGGAGTGTGGGGGCAGAGCCCCAGAAAGTAGTTTACAGGCTCTCGGCCTCACGTGGAGGAGTGCTGGCTCGGGTAGTAGATGGCCGTCAGCTGTGGCTGATTGGCCGTCAGCTGTAGCCAGTTAGCCAATTAGCCGCTAATATAACTGCTGTGGCTACGGAGGAGAAGAGAGAAGGATGGGGGCTAGCAAGGAGATGGCGGCTGGGCTGGCAAGCGTGGATGGCGGTTTGCGGACAGTGTGGATCCAGCTTCCAGTGAGAGTATAGTGCCGCCAGCGAGAATATAGTGGTATGACTCCCCTACCTATGGCTCCGTGGGTGTTCCTTTTCGGCCTCACCATATCCTGCGTTCTTGTATGGGGAGCGGGACCAGAGACCCCTGCAGGCACCCTGCACGACAAGGGTACTTATCCACCATATAACATTGTGTTGTGTAGCTGCAGTTGTGCTTTCTTCTGTTCTTGCTTTATTTAAGTCCAGGATGCAAAACATTTATAGGAAGGTAATTTGTGTCAATATAGGCAATAGCTAGCCAGTAGTGTTTTGTGTTTTTTTGTTTGTTTGTTTTTTCCCCAAATTGATATAATTTGTGTGAAGAAGTAGATAGGAGAATAAGCCAACATTTGAGTAAAATAAAGAGTTCTAAGACATTGGAGGCAGCACTAGAATGGGTGACCCTAATGCCCCTTCCAACTCTGAGATTCTGTTTTTCTCTAAATTGATAGGGAATAAAATAGTAAAGATTCAAAGTAGTACAGAATTGTTATTTTTGAGTTAAATAAAATCTGAACAGTTTCATCTTTTATGGTCCTGAAAAATAGGAGAAGATTTGGTGACATTTAAGTTTGACCAAAATCTCTTAAATCTTTTTATATTTCTCTTGTGTTAATTTTTTCAGCTTACCTCAATTTCCAGAAGAACCCAGAATGTTTCTGATTACTTGCCATTTAAGAAATGGTGTGCTTTTAAAGAGCTAGTTGGTGTCCTCAAAGCTCTGATAGAGTTTACTAATCATGTTGGTTTTTTTGAATTCACATTTCATCAGTTTTCCCTGTAATGAAATTATCATTCTTGCTTATATAACTTGGTTATCTCATGGTTGGTTATCCATGAGAAATTTTAAAATCCATGTAGTTAGACACCTCCCCTTTTTTGTTAAGCCACAGTTACTTCAACACTTATTTTCCTTTTTAAAATTAACAAAACTGAGATATAAGCAGGTAAAGTGACTTTGTAAAAAGACATAATGAAATGGTAATGAATAAAAACATCCAATTAATTACTTCCAGTCATACATCAAGGTACTTTCTAGAATTAAAATGTAAAAGACAAAATTCATGTAGGTTTTTAAATTAGGCAAAATGCATATAAAATATATTTTAGGTATATAAAATGGGAATAATTAATTCTTTTGCATTGTGAAACTTCTAAAGTTTAATTTCCAGTTCTCATAGAGTATTTTGTTCTATAAATAAATGTGTAGCACATAAGGAAAAAAGACACTTAAGATATAGCAAACTAAATAACTTTTTATGTAAAATCTTATAAGCATAACATTGCCTACAACCAACATATTATATCAAGAGTAAAAATGTTAAAAATATTAAACAATTTTATAGTTTAGAAAATCATTTTTCATTTTACTTGTTCAATGAAATGTTTGTGATGTAGGTACTACTTTTCTTTTTTTTTTCTATAAAGTTGATTGGGGCGCTAATTGTTAGTAAAGTTACATAGATTTCAGGTGTACAATTCTGTAGTACATTATCTATATCTCACATTGTGTGTTCACCACCCAGAGTCAGTTCTCTTTCCATCACCATATATTAGACCCTGTTTACCCTCTTCTAGAGCCCTGTTCTCCCCTCCCTCCTTACCCTCTGGTAACCCCTAAACTATTGTCTATGTCTATGAGTTTTTGTACTTTCAGTTGTTTGTCTTGTTCTTTTGTTGTTTTCAGTTTATATACCACATATCAGTGAAATCATATGGTTCTCTACTTTCTCTGTCTGACTTATTTCGCTCAGCATTACACTCTCAAGATCCATCCATGTTGTCACAAATGTTCCTATATCATTTTTTCTTACTGCCGAATAGTATTCCATTGTGTATATATACCACAACTTCTTTATCCATTCATCTATCGAAGGACATTTTGGTTGTTTCCATGTCTTGGCCACTGTAATTAAAGCTGCAAGGAACATTGGAGAACTCTTGTCTTTATGGATAAATGGTTTCAGATTTTTTGGGTAGATACCCAGGAGAGGGATTGCTGGGTCATATGGTAATTCTATTTGTAATTTTTTGAGGAACCTCCACACTGCCTTTCATAGCGGTGCACCAGTCTGCATTCCCACCAACAGTGTATGAGGGTTCCTTTTTCTCCACAGTCTCTCTAACACTTGTTACTATTTGTCTTGTTGATGATAGCCATTCTAACTTGGGGAGGTGATATCTCATTGTGGTTTTATTTGCATTTCTCTGATGATTAGTGATGTTGAGTATTTTTTCACATGTCTATTTGCCATTTGTATGTCCTGTTCAGAGAAATGTCTCTTCAGGTCCTCCCAATTTTTCAATTGCATTGTTTTTTTTTGAATGGTATGAGCCCCTTGTATATTTTGGATATTAGCCCCTTATCGGAGGCACTGTTTGCAAAAATTTCCTCCCATTCAGTTGGTTGCCTCTTTGTTTTGTCGATGGTTTCTTTTGCTGTGCAGAAGCTTTTAAGTTTCATATAGTCCCATTCATTTATTTTAGATTTTAATTCCCTGACTTTAGAGTCAAATTCATAAAATGTTCTTTGAACCCAAGGTCCATAAGTTTAGTATCTATGTTTTCTTCTATGCAGTTTATTGTTTCAGGTCTTATGCTTAAGTCTTTGATCCGTTTTGAATTAATTTTGGTACATGGTGACAGATAGCAATCCAATTTCATTCTTTTGCATGTGGCTTTGGCTTTCCGATTCTGCCAGCACCATTTATTAAAGAGGCTGTCTTTTCTCCATTGTATGTTTTTTGCTTCTTCATCAAAAATTATCTTTCCATATTTATGTGGGTTTATTTCTGGGTTCTCAATTCTATTCCATTGGTCTGTGAGTCTGTTTTTCTGCCAATACCATGCTGTTTTGATTATTGTTGCCCTGTAGTACAAGGTAAAGTCAGGGAGTGTTCTTTTTTCTTAGGATTGCTCTGGCTGTTTGGGATCTTTTGTGGTTCCATACAAATCTGATGATTTTTTGTTCTGTTTCTTTAAAAAATGCCATTGGGATTTTGATGGGGATTGCATTAATTCTGTATATTGCTTTGGGTAATACGAGCACTTTTACTATGTTGATTCTTCCAATCCATGGGCACGGAATGTCTTTCTATTTATTTGTGTCTTCTTCAATTTCTTTTTAAAATGTCTTATAGTTTTTAGCATATAGGTCTTTCACATCCTTGGTTAAGTTTATTCCTAGGTATTTTATTCTTTTTGTTGCAGTTGCAAAAGGATTTTTTTTTCTTTCTCTGAGATTTCATTGTTACTATATAGGAATGCAATGTACTTTTGTACGTTGATTTTTGTAGCTGGCAACTTTACTGTATTCATTTATTGTTTCTAATTGTTGTTTGGTGGAGTTTTTAGGGTTTTCTACATATAGCATCATGTCATCTGCAAAGAGTGACGGTTTAACTTCTTCATTCCTATTTGGATGCCTTTTATTTCTTTCTCTTGCATGAATGCTCTGGCGAGGACTTCCAACACTATGTTGAAAAGCAGAGGTGATAGGGGACAGCTCTGTCGTGTTCCTGAACATAGAGAAAAGGGCTTCAGTTTTCCACCATTAATTATGGTATTAGATGAGGGTTTATCATATATGGCCTTTATTATGTTAAGGTGTTTTCCTTTTATACCTATTTTATTAAGTGGTTTAATCATAAATGAATGTTGTTCCTTTCCTCTTCTATAGATTAGAAATTAAAATCTCAGAATAGTTAAGAGACTGGCATGAAGTTACATGATGTCACAGTAACATTCAGGTTTTCTCATTTATCCATGAATTTATTCATTAAAAATTGTATTTATTGAGCACCAATAATGTCTCAGGCAATGAACTAAGTATTTGAGGTTACAAGAACACTATGTCTTATCTTTTTGAAATATACCAAACTGTTTAGATGTTACAGAACTTGAAAATTTGATTTTTTCTTCGCACAATTACGTTTCAGAAAAGTCATGAAGTAAATATTTGCAAAAATGAAATAATATGAGAATTAATCTATTACTCTTCCTCATGGTCAGGGCCACTGCCTAATCCATGACTTCATTATCATCAACACATGACCTATTGAACAGACTCCTAATTTGTTTTCTTGCTTCATTTCTATCTCCTATACAATTCAGTTTTCACTGACAACTCAGTTATATTAATTTTTGAGCTATTAATACAATTATGGCACTTCCCTATCCTTGATATCATACATTATATAAAAAATAAGTCTCAAATTCATTATCACAGAATGATTTAAACTCATCGCCCAATAATCCCAATCAACCCTCCAATACTTTCCTGAAAGACCTGAAGTTGACTTATCGTGATACATATTTTGAGTTCAATGGCAGAAACTGAACCCTGATATTCTCTTTTCGGAATCTCAGACAAGACAAAAATATGTTAGATTAGAATGTTGTGTTAAATAAAGCCTTTCAAATGTTCTCCAATTAAGTGATGTTTACTCTCTTTGTCTTGTCTTATAAAATAAATAGCAAAGTCTTGATGCCAACGGAGGATACTGGATTTCTATCTAGCTTTTATTTGAGACAGATTGTAATTTGTGATTTATATTGATTTTATATGTTTATGTTTTTCTAATATTTGTATTCACTTGCATCAATAATAATTGGCAGGTAAACAGAATAGAATTTTCTATTAATAGGCATTTTTAAATTATGATATACTCTACAAAATCAATAATAAGTAAAAGTAACTCATTAGTTGTCTACATGTAGGCTAAAACCAGGTTTATTGGCATCAGATCTTTCTTTTTTTCAGTAAATAATTAGCTAAAGAAGAACCTCTCCTCTTGCTTATATGAGTTTTGTACTAATTTGTTTAATAAGAAGTAACGTCATTCTTTTTTTTTGTCATAAAAACAGTAATGAATTTATGCTCATTCTAGCAATATTAGCATAAGGAATGGTTGAGGTTTCCTGCACAGAGGATTCTGAAAGAGACCTAAAAGTATTTCCAATAAGGAATACAATTGCCTCCTAATCAAAGCAATAGGGTCTTGGCAGCACTGGGAAATCATACGTGGATTGTTTTCGGAAGACCAGGTCACTTTTTTTGCAACCTGAGCCTGAGACTTTGCCTAAAATTGATTGCTTGCTTAGCTTTCTGACTTTCTTTATCTTACCTTCTCCACCTCTTACCAGTCTTCCCTTTTCACGTTGGATACTGAAGAAATGCATGCAACTTTTGTGCTATCACTCACATCTTCCAATCATATTTGAGGCGTGAGTTTTTCGATATGGATACAAGTTTCTAAATGGTATTTACTGACTCATATATATGGAGACACACTCAGAAATTGCAAGGCCATCAGAGAAACATACATTACCTATCTATGTGTGGGTATGTAACAACTTACAAATTAATTTTCAGAGCTACATCTTTCATGGTAATTGAACATATACCATGGATATTGAGTTTACAACTAAAACAGTGTCCGGTACTTAATAACACAAAATTAATGTTTTTATTACTATTATTGGAAAAGTTCATCACGAGGGCATGACCACCACTTGACCAATGAGCTGGACCTGGGCAACAGGCGGCTCCTCACCCCTCCCTTGTCCTTGGAATACATATTCTTCCCACTGTTCCCACTGATCCCAAGATTCTGGCAGGCAGGTACAGAGATCTAATCTCTTGCAGCCACCCAAGACAAGCTTCCTATGTAAGTTTCCTTGCTTTCTAAAATTTTCACCTACCAATCTGGAGAGGTCTGCATCTTTATTTGGTCTCTCCTTGCCCTCTGTGTAACTGGGCCAGTTTCAGATTTCACCCAGGGAATTCCTGAGTTTTTGAACCAAAAATTCTCTTTATCTGTATCATTATCATCATCAGTTATATTAATATTCTTAAAAAACATCAAATAAAATTGACTATATATGTGGATGAACTATTCAAACAAGTGGTAACCTGTGCTTTTTCTCCCCCTGAAAAATTTTCCCCCTGAAAGATTTTACTGCACAAATCTTTCAGCATATAAATTTCATTATTACCTACAAATTGTGATTAATTGGTATGTTATTTGGTTTAGGCAAAGCTACAAGTGACTGGACACTTGCAGTGCATTGAACCAGTGGCTGGTTGGAAAAATCTCAAGATGATTTTCTGCAGGAGAGAGCTTCTGGTCAATACCAGGTAAGCTTCCACAAAATAATCATATGTAAAATGAAGTCAGTTTCCACTGGGAAATTTCTGGGGTTATTTTTTTGTGTTGGTTTCCACAGGGAAGATAAAAATATTTACAATGATCTTGAACACTACAATTTTTTATTCTAAACTTATTACTACATGATCAAAATTTTGAACAGATTCATTTAAAAAGTTTTTCATATTTAGGCATTCAAGCATCTAGTTTATTTCTTAAAGAGTTTCTTATAAGACTGCCAGGGTGTCTTCCACTTCGCTCAACATACAAGTGTTCTGTAGAATCACTAGAAGTACAAATTCCTCATTTCAACGCCAACTATATCTATGGCAGCTGCACATTCCATTGTCATTGATCAAAATCCAAAGCAAAGAATAACCCCTGGTAATTGCTTACTTATTCAATTTGCTTTCTGACTCAATGTTCTAGTGAGATTCTTTTTGAAAGGTCAGCAACTTGTCTCCAATTCATTTCATTAAATATGAGAAAAGAAAGGAATTTTATATTATTTAATAAGGACAAGGTACATAATCACAAAGTGAAAAGTGTTAATATCCATTCTTACTCAAAATGAATTGCAGCATTTTTCATCTTTTATCAGAACTATAATTGGCATTTTAATAAGAGTATCTTATAAAGCAACTGCATGATAAAGGAGACAATAGCTAGCAAGAATCCCCATTGTTAAAGAATCATTTTTATCATATGAAAAGGAAAAAGGATTAAAATAGGTTATTAAATGATAATTTTATACATTTGAAATCAGTTGTAAGAGAAGCTTTTTGTAGTTGCAGCAGACCAAGAAGTCACCGAGGATGTGGACTCTTATTAGCAAGCCGTACATAAATTTGAATGAGTTAATAGGATTTTATTCATGTGCCAGTTTATTCCTTTTCCTGCACAATCTCATTTCTATTTTCATCTCAAAATCAACCTTTTGCTCCAGTTAGTACTGGTTAGTCACTGTGTAATGATTAAGGTTTACATCACGGCTCAGCCACTTAGCTACACAATTATTATCAAGTTACTTATCCTGACTGAGCATCAGTTTTCTTATAGGTAAAATGGAATAATGAAATGCACTCTAGTACCTATTTCATAAAGTTGTAGTGATCACTAAGTAATTCATGCACAATGCTTTGCATAGGACTGGTTATGTAATCAGTGATCATAAAGCTAAAAGCATTGTTATTCCATAACTGCATCCTTCTTCAAAATTTTCCTCTGTGCTCATGATGAAATAGAAATGGTGTCCTTGAATCTTCTCTACTCTTTTCCATTTATGCACATGTGTCCAGCTCCTCTCTGATCAGTCCTGTGAGTTTGTAATATCAATATTATACACTTTACATTTTTAAACTCTTTCCTCTTTATGGGGATGATTTCTTTTCACAGAAACATTTACCTGTTCCTTTATATAATAATTTTTGAAATGTTTATTTTTCTTTTGAGTCTCAGTTCTTGTTGGTAATCTGAGTATAGCTATGAAATATTTTCTGGAAAAAAATATGTATATGTAATATATATATATATGTGTGTGTATATATATATATATGTATATATATATATATATATACACACATATATAATGTGACACATATATATTTCATATACAGAAGGTGCCAAAAATGTATATACATTTTAAGAAAGGGAAACTATTAAAATTATAATACTCAATATATACTGATAACAAAAGATAGATACAAGTCACGTTTGACATCTGCAATTGCAAGAGGTGCTCAAAGTGGTTACCATCAGCATCCAGACACTTCTGATTATGGCAAACTACTGCTTGAGCAAAGTTGACCAAAATGTCCACTTGTGTACATTTTCTGGCACCCTATATATGTATATTTTTACATATTTGTACATATATATATATATATATATATATATATATATATATATATATATATATTTCACATCCAATTTCATGGGAGTTCATAAGCTATATCCCATCTTTAGTCCATCTAGAAGTCATCTAGGAGGTCCGTGAGCCCAGCCTTAAATATCTCTGGATTTCTAGAAATTTCAAACTGACACACACCTGATTCTCCATTGGAAGACTCCACTTTCTCTTTGCACAAAATTACAGAAATATTTATATATTGTATTAAATACTTGGAAACTCAATATGAAGCTAAATTGAGACAAGAAAAGTGGAACTGATATTAGCATGGAAGGCGGGGAGGCTGGAATCCTGTAAACGGACTATGGTATATATCAGGATATGAAAACATAGCAAGTGCAGGTATTATAATAGTGTGGAAAAGTTTAAGGTAAGTGAAAAAAGAAGATATATCAGCACCTTGTTTGGGATAGAAGTACAAAGAGGGGTCCACCATGTGTGCCCACCAGAGGAGACGGACTGGTTTGGGGGATGCCTGTGTATATGATGCATGAGAGAAGCGTGACTTAGGGCAGTGAGAGGTGAGCATATGTAATTAACTCTCTGTTTCTGTATATTGGGCCAAGTCAGCAGATTGCAACTTTGTGTTCAACATTTGGTGGGCTAATTTAAAAGGGAGCTATCAGGGGAACTTTCCAGGACTATTAATCCTTTGGCATATCAGAACAGGTCTATTGTTGAAGATGTTCGCTGTAAGAGATTAATGAAGCAAATGTCATCTCTGATTGTTTCTTTTGTCTGGCATAGAAACCAGCACATAATAAATGGTCGGCAATTATTTGTTGAGCAGTTTTACTAACTGGACCTGTGTCTATGCAAAAGCCTGGACCATTCCACTATACACTAGCAAAAGTTGTTCAGCGTACTTCAGCTTTACAAGGACTTTTCTCATCAAAGAGAGGTACAAGCTTTTTGGAAATCAGTGTAGGAAAGACAGTGAGGAGCCAGAGGGAGTGATGGAGTCAAGTGTCCCTATGTCTAATGCACTCATGTGGAAAATTAACTGTTCACCATCTAGGTCATTAGAATGACTTGGGAAGACTCAGGTAGGCTTACTGATTAGCCTGCTCTGGTAGGAATTCAGAAGCTTCAATTTTGTTACTATCTTTCTGCCTTTTGACCTTTAAAAAAAGTAATTTCAGATCTCATTTTCTCTGGCTCTTAAATAGAATCATACTTGTCCATAAGTCAATTTTAAGGTACTTGGATGAATGATGTTATACATCTTTAAATGCAATTCTCTACTGATTTACTGGAAGATATATATTTCTTTATTTGGAGAGTGTCTTATATATTTCATTAGCCCTTACTATATAAAAACTCTAAAATAGGCTACTAGTAGAATCTCCCCTTCGCCAATATGTAAACTGAAGAATAGAAGTACAAATAAAAGGCTCAGAAATCAGAATCTCAAAAATTATATACCCAAAATTATATATCCAAATTTTATCCCCAAAGTGACAGTGGATAAAGAACTTGGATAAATCACAAAACTGAACCATAGATAAAGTATAATAATGTCTACCACCACATTTGGGCTTACAATAACAATTGTTAACACAAAACAATGATTATTTGCAGGCACTGTTCTAAGTGTTTTACATATATTAATATTAATTCAGGGATGCTCACAGCAACGCTGTAATGTATATACTTTTATTGTCTTCATTGTGCACTTGAGGAATCTGAGACGCAAAAGAATTATCTAATACACTTGAGATGGATAAGTGGCAGAGCTAGATTTGAATCTACGGAAATGGATTCAGAATCTGGGCTCATACCACTTTAGTACACACTATGTATCTAGTTGGATAACTTTTCATAACCATTGTTAGGTCACAAACCCAAAATTTATCTCTTTTCAAACATTACCTACCAACTTACTTCAACTATTTTTAAAATTGGTTAAAAATCTTTTGTTTTTTAATACACAAAGTAACATTTAAGTTCTGCAATGTGTAAGGAGCTAAGTTTTACATTGGTTGGATGAAAAGATGAGTAAGATATTGGGTTCTTGCTATTTTCTACATTCTAACCAGTCACAGAAGACTCCAGTATCAATATAAAAGGAACAAAATAGTACAGACAGATATATCCTATTTAAAATGCCCCAAGTTATCCCGTTGCACAAGGCTTATTGACTGATATGACTGTACGGGCTATGACCTGAACACTATGAAATAAATAACAGTTTCATAAAGATTTGTTTTGTTTTGTTCTTGTGTAAGAGTACGTGTTTCAGCTATTTTCCTGAGCTCCACTTAACCCTCGCATACACCTTAACCAAAATACTGGGAGAGTACGTAATACTTTGCATTTTAGAAATAATCAATGACAAACAAACTATTTTATTGCTGGTGTGTTAACAGGTGATTCAAACAACACTTGACACAAAACACTTGTAAACAATCAGTGTAGAGTCGAACCATTTAGAAAGAGAACGTGTATTCAGACTCACAATTACCACCCAGTGGCTGATCACAATCACAGGTCATTCCCGCTAGTCAAAGTTTGGTCTCATACTCTGAGGCAACTTGCTGATAGACTTAAAGGAGTCTTTATTCATGTGAACACATCTCAACAAGTTCTTGTAAATTTGTTTCTTAAATGAGCCCATGAATATCCTTTATTAAAATGCTTGTAGATTTAAAATAATATATATTCTAACCATAATGCATGGCTCAGAGTGCATCATAAACCATATTTTCTAAATCATTTTAGCAGATGAGAAGTCCTGCTTCTATGTAAAACAATACATTATTTCTCTTCTAGTTACTTTTGTATAGAATCAAAAATATTTTGAGGAAATAACTTCACCATTTTTTAAAAAATCCATACATTATTCTGTATTACAAATTGTGCGAAACTACATTGGTTGGCTTTCCATCTTGAAATCTTGAGGGTGGAGAAAAAAAATCTTCTCATCTTGTTTTTGTTTTTTTCCCCTGCAAATTGTTGTGGGGGCAGAGCCCCAGAAAGTAGTTTCCAGGCTCTCGGCCTCACATAGACAGGTGCCTGGCTCAGGTAGTAAATGGCCATCAACTGTGATTGCATGGCCATCAGCTGTGGCTAGTTGGCCGTCAGCTGTAACCAGTGAGCCAATGGCCACTAATATAACTGCTGTGGCTACGCTAGCAGAAAGAGAGAAAGAATGGGGGCTAGCAAGAAGATGGTGGCTGGGCTGGCAAGTGTGGATGGCGGTTTGCGGACAGTGTGAATCCAGCCTCCATTGAGAGTATAGTGCCGCCAGAGAGAATATAGTGGTATGACTCCCCTACCTATGGCTCCATGGGTGTTCCTTTTTGGCCTCACCATATCCTGCGTTCTTGTATGGGGAGCGGGAGCCGGACGCCCTGCACGACAAATGGCGCAGCGAGCAGGGTCTCCCGCATGACAATTGTATATCGCTATTTCTTTGAAATTATGTTCAACTAGCTAGAAATGAGGTATGACCAATAAATTAACTAAAATTACATGCATATTTGCCTGTCAGTAGGTACAATTTGTGTTTAGGATGCTACCTATGTAGTTTGGATGTATTTATGTTTGGCTTCTAGAGGAAAATGACAGACTGAGCATCACAATTTTTAAGCAACTTAAATTGCAATGTGAGACAGGCACTGGTTTTTCTAGGATAAAATGCCATATGGTAGATGGCCAGTTAATCTGTTGCTTAAATTATAGATTAATCCATACAGCATAATGCAATGGAAATGGAAAACTTTGATTCACAATGTGGTTCATTTATGATGTGAGAGTACAGGTTGCAGGGGTTGAACTTAGTAATATAAAGGTAAAAATCAGCAAGAAGCACCTCATATCTGTTTTCCTTTAATAATTTCATATTTAGTGAAACACAAAGTGCCATTTAAAAATACTCAGTGCCTATGAATAGGCTAACCTAATAAGACACTTAGGAGTAGTAGATATAGGAATGTAATTAAAATAAATAGGAAAAGCTCTCTGGGTACCTATCATGGAAGACAGGCTTAATTTTACAAAGAATAAATGGGATAAAACCTATGTTACAGTACAAAACAAAAGAGCCATATGGTCTAAATTCTCTAAACTGGCTTGCATAAGTTGAAGTAAATGTTTATTTCCACTCTGTGAATAAGGACATGTCAGAATTTTCAATGCTGCATCGGGGAAAGTGACATACCTTTTTCCTTCTATTTGATGTTAAAACTTCATGTCAGTGGAATAGAGAGATGTGCCTTTTGTGGGTTTCCTCTGATAGAATGAACACTATAAAAAATACTAATACAGAAATTCAAGCTGATTCTTTATATTTCTTAGCTATTTCCACCATTGCAACTTAACAGATATTGTTTGTTTGTTTTTCAGATTGGATATTACTAGCCTCTCAAAGATAATATATCAGTGTTCCCAATTTGTTCTTTGAATGGGTATATTGAGCAATGTTCCATCAACTACCCTTATTCATAAAGGAAAAAAAAAAAAAAAAAAAAAAAGCTACCACTTCATACAATACACAATATTTTTCTTTAGGAAAGAGCCAATGTGTAGGGCTTCTGACAGACCTCATGCTTCTTTGCTATACGTGCCAGTTGTGTTTTCTTTTATAAGATGGTTCAGCAAAAATCCCTTCAAGAGTGCTTCTTTGCTGTGCTACAAATGTAAAGAGTGATTCTGCACCCAGAATGGGCATGCTCGATATAGCTTTGTTAAATGTATTCTGTTAGCAGTTACGAAAACTTACATGAGCTTAATACATCTGTGTTCAAGTCCAGTTCTTCCACTTAAAGCTATATAACATAGGCTCATATTTCTCATCTGCATAAAATGGACAATGATACTTAAATATGTCATGACGATAGGATGATCAAATGTGGTAATATACAAGAACATAGTCTTGTGTATTCTAAAGTGCTGTAGAAATATATAATATTATTCAGAATATGAATTTAGCTACGTAAGTGCCCATTTTAAATTCTACATTTAATTATATTTTATAAAATGTTTTGTATTATACAAATTAATTCTTCTTTGAGCTGTTTTTATTCATGTACATCTTAAAGGTTAAAGTTTTCTAATAGTTAAGCATCACTCAAGTCTCCCTATTTTTTTACTAAGTCAGGAACTAGTAAATTATATGTATTCATTTTCGCCACAAATTTTGTATGTGCAAAAACAACATCAACAATGACATTTACCAAGATTGTTTGTGATTGTGAAGGGCCCAAATATTTGTTGAATTGTTTTTCAAAACTATAAATTTATTCTAAAAAAGTGTTAGTAAGTTTCTCACTCATACAATAAAACAAGCATGAATAGAGAGGTACAATATCTTGAAACATCATCTCAAATAATTATTTTTTCACCACCTAAAAACTATTAATAAAATAAGACAAGTCAATGGTTATTCCAAGTCAGAAAATAGGGCATTCTGAAAAATAGGCATAGTCATTTACTTTACTTCTTTATGTGTTTCAGGTAAATTTAAAAATGGCCATTCGGTGTCTTTTCTTGACACTACACAAGAAAGTAGTTGGAATCTCTTATTCTACTCAATGGGGTATTAACTTTAGAGCTACCTATCTTTGAGAACAGTACTTGAATTGAACCATTCAATTAGCTGGGGTTTAACTTTGGGTTTCAATTGAGTACTGAAGGAATGCATTCAGGCAGAAAGCCAATTTAGGTCTTACAGGTATCTTGTTCTTAGAACTAGTAAACCTTCATCCATATGCAAAGTTCTGTTTTTTCACTGTATTAAAAAGCACAGTATAAAGAAAATGAATAAAAATGTGTTCTGTTACATTTTATTACTATTTCCCTGATATCAGACACACACACATACACATACAATTAAATTATCAATGGCAAATGATTACTGGGCAAGCCATTTTTCTTCCCACACTTTATCCTACCTCAATAGTTAGGACTCCTCACTATAGTAACAGCTTTGGTGTATCTTCCCAAAGACATAACACCTGAGTCAGGTCCATCCCATCTTATCATTACCTGTCTATCCAAGTATGTCTCCTATTCTATGTGTGAAAAGGAAAAAAAAAAAGGTATTATTTTTTAAGACTGGACTCAAACATTATAATTTCCTAAAGATCATCAACATGAATTCTGATAATATGACAGACAAATCAATGCAATGTCCTTGGGCAGGAGGATGTATGTCCTTCAAATCTTAATTCATATGTTGACACATATATAAACAGCCATTATCTTATCTCCTCCTCTACACATTGTCCTATTTGCCCCGCCAGACCCGTTTTTTCATTTTGATTGTGCCTCTGCAAGTTACTCTTTATGCACTGCATCAAGCAGTTTCTTTGATGTCTGCCTTCTGGTTAGATTTGCTCAATGGAAGGTAACTGCAGGAAATTAGATAAAGAAACAGATTAAGATCAGAATATTTATTATCTATTTCCTCGCTGCTGGGCTACAGGCATGTCCCTCAACCAAAGATCACAACTCCTACTGGACAGTCAGAGGACAGTTCTTCTGAATTCTGGTGACATTGCCTATTGCCTATGGGAAGCAACAGCTCTTCTGCTAGTTCTGAGGTATTTCACTGTCCCTTGTTGGTTTCCAATAATCTTTCACGCACGTTTGAGTATCTCTTCGTTGAAGTTTACCACCTGTTGTAATGACACTAACTAACATAATAGGGTGTTGAAAAACCAAAATTCAGAGACTACCTCTTGGAATAATGAGAAAAAAATAAGTTTTAATCTACTTAGGTTGTGTTTTTATAGATCTTTACCTAAATGTTTTCTTACTTTCTTAATCTTTGTTTTTCAGTTTAAAAAAAATAAGAAATTAAGAAATGGCATGTACAAAATTAGTGTCAAAGATGCAAAATATGAATAAAAAGTGAAAGTACCATTTAACTACCTGAATTCTCTCTAATGACATCCCACTTTGCCCTGGCACTTTTACCCAGAAAAGCTACTGTTATTGTGGAGATATATATAATTCATTTTTCATTTTGCCGTTAAGAAATTATTGCAAGCTTTATGGCTTAAAACACCAATTTATTATCTCAAAGTTAGTTTAGCGCAGAAGTACAGACACAAGTTTCTATTCAAGATCTCAAAATAGTGAAATCAAGATGTCAGCCAAACTGTATTCTCATCTGGATGCTCAACTAGAGCAGGATCTGAATCCTACCCTCCTCTGGTTGTTGGCAGAATCCATGCCCTTGCTTCTTGAAAACCAGTAATGAAGAGAGAGAGAGAGGGAGAGAGTCTTTCTACGGCTTTGAGTCTCTGACCTCTAGAACCTCTTTAAAAGTGTTCCCCTGATTTTGTCAGGCCCACCACATATAATCTGTTTTTTTATTATATTAAAGTCACAGTTGAGCATTTAAAACATTTTTATGAGTCATATATAATTTATTATTTGTTACTCAAGTAATTCACGTTAATTTCAGGTAAAATGCTCATAAAGAAACAAACATATTTTTAAATTGTCCTAATTTTTTTTCATTGAAAATAAACATGGTTAACATAAAAATGTCTGCCAGACATTTTTCTAAGCATACATAAAATCTATTCAATTTTTAAAATATAAATGGTATCATAAGACACATACCTAAACAGTAATATACAGTTTTATGTCAATACAGATCTGTACCCTCATTTTTAGTGTTTATATAGTATTACATGAATGTGCCAACATTTTATATCTAATTTCCTTAGGTGTGGAAATATTGAGGTTTTCAACACTTACTTTTCTACTCAGTGCTGATGTGTGTATGTGTGTGTGTGTGTTTGTGTGTGTGTGTGCTTCCATGGGATAAAGTCCTAAAAGTATTCACACTTTTTAAGGCATTGTATCTATATTGTCAATTTTCCATTTGGAAAGGTTGTACCAATTTGAACTCATAAGCCATATGCAATAATTTCGTTATTCAAAATTCTCCAATTTTTGCCAATCTAGGGATGAAAAATCATATCTCATTTCTTTAATTTGCATCTCTTTGACTACTCTTGTGTTTGAGCACTTTTCCTAAGTTAGGTATTTGTTTGTCTTCTTTGCTTAATATCTATTCCTGCTCCAATTTGACTTTTGTATAAGAAAAAATAAATATTTATTCCATTGATGTAGAGGGAAGCTCTAACAATATAACTGTCTAAAAATACTGTCATATTTTTGCAAATATGTTTCCCTGTTTGAGTATGTCATTTAACTTGTTTATCAATTTTTTTTCTTGTTTTGTTTGTTTGGTTTTTCCATGGATGATTTTGACCACAGTTAAATTGTATAATAGATATTTTATGTTTTTTGCCATTTATCTTGTAATTTCTTTTCCCTGCCAAGATTATGTATTTACATATATTTTTGCATATATATATATATATATATATATATATATACACTTTCTTTTTCATGTGTGTGCATATATTCCCCTTTTACTCATAATTTCAAGGTTCTAATCACTCACTTAATTTTGTTTATGTCATATATGATTTTTTTATTGATTTTGTATGGATATAATTCATTTATCAATATAAACACACACTCATTATAATGTGTTCTAAATATGCATGTGCAACTTACTTTTCTTTCCCTAGTACTTTTAGTCATTTTTCTATGTCAATGCATATAGAACTATTTTTAATCACTATATACTATTTTATATAATGCATTCATCATAGTTTATTTATCCATTTGCCTGTTAACATTTAAATAGCTCCCAGTTCTTTGTTACTATGTATTTATATGTGTTGATGGTTTCAATTTGGTAGAATCAATTTCTAGAGTGATTTTTTTTTTGGAAAACATCTACAAATATATATTGCACACTATTAATAGTTGGTATTTAGAGTGCGGTTTTGATGGCAGTTTTCTCACACATTATGAATTCTTTATATTTTTTCCATTTCCAAATAAATTTTTATGTAACAAAAATAAAATTTTAAAAAAATTATGGAGAGACTCCAAATAAAGATAGTGATTAAATACATCTCTATTTAATACACCTCTGACTCAGAATCATGTTAAAGCAAAAAAAGAGATTTGTCTTAAACTCATGAACATGCAACGATAGAACAGGAGAGAAGACAAGAACAACAACAAAATGATAACTGAGAAAGATGGAAAGGATATTGAAGTGTAACTGATTCAGCAGATCTGATAAAGCCAAATCACATATCAATACGGGGGAAAACTAAAGAGATACAAAATTTAGTAGGGTATGCCGCGAAAGGCTCAAAAATTGGTGATAGCTCCTTCTACAAGGAATATGCATGAGTGTGTGTGTGTGTGTGTGTGTGTGTGTGTGTGTGTGTGTAAAGGTAGAGAACTGGTTTAAGAAGTCCAACTTCCAATGCCCACAGTCTGAGGTTGATCTTCCCCTGCCCTGCCTCAGGGGATTAATTACTAGTTTTAATAAAAATACTGTCTGAAGTGATGGCTAGTATAAATAATTTAGAATAGTGATACTGTACTGAAACCAGGTGGTTCTTTCACTTTTGCAATATAAAACACTTCCAAATTTTACTTTACATTCAATTTGTTGAAGGAAGATTTATAGTTAAAATAAAATAATTGAATATGCTATGAACCAGGTACAGGAACATCGCTAAATTCATATTTTATGGCATATTTGCATAGAAATAAGTTCACTCCAAAAGATAATTTTACTCAAAAATATTACATTTCTAGTCATAATTCACCAATCATTATAACTGAACTGAGTTAAAGGAAAATATTTGTTTTTTAATGTAATATTTAAAGTAATATGTATTGAAAGGTATAATTCTGATATAGCATTTATTTTTATTAACATTGTATTTTGAAATAATTTTAGATTAAAGAAAAGTTGCAAAAATAGAGCACAGATGTGCCATTTACCTTTTACTAAGCTTTCTCTAATGTTAACTTAAATAACCTTAGTCCAATTACTAAGAGTAGGAAATTAACATTGCGACAAAGTTAAATAGTAGTTAATGTAGTTAACTAAACGACAGACCTGATGTGAATTTCACCAGTTTCCATCTCTCTCTGTTCCAGGAACCATTCCTACATTGTACATGTATCTCCTTAGTGTCTTCCAACCTGTGACGGTTTCTCATTGTTTATTTGTATTTTAGTATCTTAACCTTTTTGAAGACTAATGGTTTGTGCCTTTTGTAGTCTTGTCTTTCAGTTTGGATTTGGCTGGTATGTTCTCATAATAAGAAATTAGTTATACAGTTTGGCAAGTATGCCACCAAAACAACGCTTTGCCTTCTCGTGCATCAGGAGGTACATATCTGTGTGTTTTCTGACTAGTGATGTTAATGAACCTTGATTACTTGGTTAGGTGGTGTCTGCCTGGTTTTCCCACGGCAAAGTTAATGTTGTTGTTGTTGTTTTCTTTTATAACTAATAAATATCTTAGGGACATATTTTAGAATATGTAAAAATCCCATTTCTTCTCAAACATTCATCCACTGATTTTAGCATCAATCAGTAGATCTTGTCTGCAACAATTATTTCTGTGTTGTTTGCCTAATGGTGAATTTCCTGTTTTCCTTTCTCCTCTATATTTATTCATTGAAATTATTCTGTAAGGAGGATTTTCCCTTCTCATTTATTTATTTGTTGAATTATTTATTTTATCACGTCCATGGATATTTATTTTATTCTATAGATTAGAATACATTATTATCAGCATTTATTTATTTATTTATTTATTTATTTATTTATTTATTTATTCAGAATGCTCTAATTCTAACCATGAGGAGCTCTTTCAGGTTCACTTAGGTGTTCTTTCAACCTGCCCCTCTCCTTTTGGTGGCACCTCCTTATAATCTATCTGAACCATAAGATGTTCCAGGCTGATGTTGTATTTTTTCTGCCTCAGCCTTGGATTCAACCACTTCTCCAAAGAGACAGTGTTGGTCAGGGTTCTCTAGATAAACAAAGCCAATGGAGTATGTTGGGGGAGTGGGGGTGGGAGGGGGTAGAGAATGATAAAAACTTATTTCAAGGAATTAACTCATACAATCATGGGGCTGGCAGATCTGAAATCTGCCTGACAAGCACACCGTCTGGAGTCCAAAGGCAGACTCCTTGCAGAATATCCTCTTTTTCAGGAGACCTCAGTCTTTTTTTCTTAAGGTCTTCAATTTATTGGATAAGGGCCACCCACTTTATGGAGAGTTACCTGCTTTACTTAAAGTCCACTATTTTAAATGTTAATCTCATATTTAAAAAAAGACCTTCATAAGAACATCTAGACTGGTGTTTGATCAAGCATCTAGGTACTTCTCACACATAAAATTTTCCATCACAGGGCCCCAATTCCTTTTATTGGAGAATACTTCAAAACCAAGATCTGGGTGCTAAGTGTACTCATTGCTACTGGGAAATCATTGCCTCTCAGTTGGCAGAGCTCAAAACTATATGCATGTATATATACTAAGCCCAGGTACACACACAACTTTCTCTCTGTCCCTATCATTTACCAACTATCATTTATCTACTTGAATGAATTCATACTTTACACTTCTCATTTCAATCCAATGCCGTTTGGTTTATTTTAACCGTCCCCTTTCCTTATTTGTAACTTTTTTTCTCCAAAATTGATTAACCTGGTCCTCATACATACAATACACGTACTTACTTGTTCAACTCCAGTATAAACATAAAGTCATTTCAGAATTACTCACTCATACCCTATGAAAAACAACTTTATTAATTATATTATAGTACATGTATACAGTTTCTTATGTCTTCAGCTTTACAGTATATCATCATTATTTTTCAATGCTACTTAGGTTAGTTTTGTTTTTTTTTCTTACCACTTGCAATGTGGTTGTTACTCATTGGCAATACAGTTATCTTTCTTCGTTCTTGTTTTTATTATATTTTTGGTGGTATGTTATTTTTAAGTCATTATTAAAAATAGTTATGTAATAAAAATATATTTTTAGATTTAAATTTCTTTATTAAAAACTTTCAAAAATCTGTATTAACCTCTAAGTATCAAATATGAGTTTCATTTTGAATTTTTGATAAGCTCTGTCCCTTATGAGGGGGGAGAGATATTTAAGGGGAATAAGTCACTGACCTTGATTGGCACATAGATTTTGTTATCTCCTTTTCCAGAAGGTGCCAATTCTCAGGACACTCAACTCAGAATCAATAAAACTCATTTTTGTGATTAAAAAAAATTAGGAAAATTGCTAGCTAGTTGCTTGAAACTTTGATGATAGCTCTCAACTCTCTGAGACATCTGGTTTGTTAAACTGACTTTGCATTAGTTTTTTTGTTGTTGTTGCTTTAATCTGGTGAGAGTTTTCCACAGACACTGAAACTATATAAAAATGCTTCCTAAAGTTTACTTTGATTCAACAATGATCCTTGATCATATTTATTAAAATAGGTTTGACTTCAAATTACAAGCAGTTCTTCTATAGAAATCACATTTAATCAGTAAATATTAACATTTTTAAAACTTTAATACCTGTAACATAAGGTAAATCTACTGTGTGGTTTCATTTATGATATTCTAGAAAAGACAAAATTATAGGGTCAGAAACAGATTCCTGTTTATAGGACCAGGATCGACTTTAAATGGGCACAAGGGAATTTTTGCTGGAATGGAAATATTCTATATCATGATATCAGTGACAGTTACATGAATGTGTACATTGTCAAAGCCCATCAAACAAAACATTTTAAAAGGGTAAATCTTTTTTAATGTAATTATATTTTAATTAAGAAAGGATGCATAGTTCACAGAGTACAAAGGCTAAAGTATGGTATTGAAAAGGAAGGTTTAATGTTATCATTTATAAAAAAGATAATGGAATTGTACATGACTCCACAGTATGTAGTGTCTGAGCAAAAAGACTAATTTGATCTTAGGCTATTTCAAAAGAGGATACTGTTCAGATCAAGGGGAAGTTACTCCTAATTTGTGGGTGCTGATCTAATGATAACTAAATTATTCAGTTTAATTCTGAGTGCTACTGTTTAAAAGGACTTTAAATAAATATCACCAAATATGGCCCAGAGATTGTATATCCTTATTACTCAAAATATGGTCTGAGGACCAACAGCATTAGCATCAGTTGGGAGCTTGTTAAAAATTCAGAAGCTCGGGCCCTAATTTATAATATTTAAAGATTCTTTTGACTGCAGGAAGGACACAACTTGAAGATACTGGGGTAGATGGTAGGCAGAACCTTGTGGCTTACAGCTTCAAAGAAGGAAAGGCAGATGGGGGCGCAGTTTATGGAAGGCAAGCAGGGTAGAGTTAGCTAGGTTCCCTGCAGATTGGCTTATTTGCATAATTTTAACAGGCTCCAGGGCTGTCCATACTAACTTAAGCAGCCCAGTGTGATTAGGGCAGACGCATAATGGCCCAGAATGAGAAAAATCCATTAATAGAAATGGTTGGGATGTGGACTTAACTAGCTGCTCAAGAAGGGGAACCCACCTTCAAGTCAGGGCCACAAAATTAGATTAACCTAGCATTTTAAAAAGCCAAAACTACATTACAGTTGATACCTTGATGTTGTGAAAAATAATGTAAATGGAGCCACTTCAAAATGGAGTCAGAGCTGTGATGCCAGAGTAACTGCTTAGCATGTCTTACTCCTCCAACCTTTGGAATGGTAAAACTGGGCAAAATACCCTTTGAACTGGGCCCACAGCAGCCTTGTATTCCAAATAACTGTTTGCAAAGATAATAAGAAGGCAGATATTATAACTAGGGACTGAACATTAAAGACATTCTTTAGAATTAGCATCACTATGTTAACATATCTGCACCTATGGAAATTCCTTCCTTCTATTCATGTAATTGTTCCCCTTCCTTTTCTCATAAACACCCCTTGCTTTCACCTCCTAATGGGAACACTGTGTGGGTTTCTGCCTGAATCAGTGCAATCAGGGCCACGTGCAGTTAGCTGCTGGCAGAAGTAAAGGATATAGTAGCACAGGAGACAAGTGGGCTCTGGCTACCGCCACCTGAGCAACATCAACAATGAAACCGGAGCGTCAGTTCTCTGCTGTGGGGGTGTCCAACCAACACCTTCTTCAATAGGAGTCACCTGAAACATGGACAAACCACAGGTCTGTCCCAAATAATAATTTAAATATACTGACGCTGAAGAAGCGATGAGTCCCTGAAATCGGCCTCTGCAGAAACATAGGCTGGGACCAGAAACTTACCGGAAAACTGACCCCAGAAAGTACAGTTCAAGTGACCTATCATTCCTGTTGTCCTAAGGTAGGCACCTACTTGGCTGGTTTCTAGCTGCCTCCATCCTGAATGTAGCCAATTGGTTCTGCTCATTTTGACTGTTTGGACACTAAGAAAATTTGGGTAAGGAAAGACATAGAAACCACCAACTGACACAGAGCAAGTTTTGTAACATTTAAAGATTTGTTTGATATCAGGACACAGCACACTGACATTAGGATAGATAAAAGGCAGAACTCTTTGTTACTTAACAGCTCCAAATGAGAAAAGGCTGCTAGCTGGCTCACAGAGGAGGTTACCTCTGGGGACAGGGTAGCAGGAAGTTAGAGCCATATGGGACAACTGTCTTTTGGTTGGGATTGGTGAGGTTTCTTGGCTTCCCTGTGAATTGGTATATTTGAATAATTTCCTAGATTCTGGGTAATGGGGTTGTCCCTAATTGTATGACACCTGGACCCAGGACCATTAGGGCAGATACATAATGACCTGAGGTGTAAATCCTATAATGAAATGGTTGGGTGTGGACTTAATTAGTTGCTCAAGAAGGGGAACTGACTGACCTCTAGCTAGGACCTCAAAGCTAGATCATCGTTAAAACAAATAACTGTATTGCATGCCTCATCCAGTCCTATTGAATCAAATTCTTTATTTTGATATCTCCAGATGTCAACACACATTCAAGTTTGAGAAGCACTGCCTTAAGCAATGCCTTTTCAAGAATAGTTGAACATGGGAAATGTTTAATTTGGCAAAGAAGAAATTTGAGATGGATAATGTAAAATTAGTCAAAAATATATTTTTAAAATCTAAATATATGAGGGCTCTCATGATACGGTTGGCCCCCTAGGAAAGAAAAAGAAATAGTTATTAGAAATTGAAGAATATAGATTTTGTTGAAATAAGATCATGATCAACTTACTGTATTATTTGGTGACCTGCTTTATGGGAGACTCGTACATCTTCATACTGTTTAATTTAGAGATGGCCATATTGCTCTGGCCACAGAAGCATGGAAGAAAAAGACATTTGTTATCTCCTTGTGTAAACTTTAAGTAGTGAATATTTCACCATGTTTTCTTTCCTTTTTTCTGGGATCACAGAAATATATGTCAACAACACAGAGCTTTCAACAGTCTATGTGCAATAAGGACTATATAATAAATAGTGTCTTGCTGGCCATGGATATATAGTGTGGACAAGAAACATTTTTAAGAATATTGTTTTGTTGGTGGTATTTGCTTCTTTCTTTCTTTTAAGCCTCCGAAATTTAGAGGGTATTTGCTACTGCTGTAGCATAACCAAGGGTGACCTGACTGATACAATGAGGAACTTTCTGAAATAAGAAATATATAAATATGTAATGCACTTTCTTTTGAGAATGGGAACAAGGCTTTGTATTCAATTACACATGAATTTAAATCCCAACACCATTGGAACCAACCAATTACATGTATATTATTTGCCATCTCATGGGTATTTGATAAATGTTACTTTTCTTCCATTAATACAGTGGTTTTCCAATAGTCCCATGGTGCCTCAGGGATCATGGTATACCTCTGAAAAGATGCTAAGGTAGAGATCCAGATCAGACCAGTGCCACCCTAATTGAATATTTTTGCATATTGTAGCACCATTAATACTTAGCTGAATAAAAAACCTTCAATGGGACATAGAATGTAAAAAAAACAAAAACAAAAAAACAATGCTGTAGCGAATTCCTTGTGAATGGAAATGTTCTAAACACTTCAGTTGAGTATAGTTGATTATTGCGAGGGAGGCAAGAGGTCCTAGTTTTCCCAGAAGAGTCCTGATTACTTAATTATAATTGTTCCATCTTTCACTCTCAAAAGTTCACCAGTTTAGACAATAAATTATATTATCACCCTAATAAAAGTTGAGTATAATAACATTATGAATAAATGATAATAATATTAATAATAAAATAGTTGACATTTACTTAAGAGTTCACAATGTAATACAGATTTCTTTCCTCTTTTAAAAGTGACTCTTTTTCATCTGATGAGTAAATGGATGACATTTACTTTAAAATACATTTAAACTTTGATATTCTATTATAATATAAACACTAGAAATAACCTAGGGTAATCCAACATCTTTAGAGGATTAAGAAACTAGCACTGCTAAAAGTAATAACTTTTGATAGCACCAAATAAACAGAAGCCATGAGAAACAGAAAGATGTTGAATTGTACATCATTTTCATACTTGAAAGCATTATGTGGTTCTAATAGAGAAGATGTATATTGTAAGAACGTGGATTTCTATCAAGTTCAAAGATCTTTAGAGTTTCAAGGAAAAGTCAGTTACATAACTTAAGAACAACATAAAAACCTGAAACCAAAAAAAGTCCTGGAAGAAAACATAAGCAATAAACTCTCTGACATTGCTCTTAGTGACATTTTTTTTCTTTCTGCTATATCTTCTTGAGCAAGGGAAACAAAAGAAGAAATAAACAAGAGGGACTACATCAAATTAAAAGGTTTTGTACAGCAAAGGAAACCAACAATAAAACGAAAATACAGCCTACTAAATGGGAGAAGATATTCGCCAATGATACATCTGATAAAGGGTTAATATCCAATATCCAAAATTTATAAAAAAGTCATACAACTCAAAAACAAAGCAACCAAAACAAAACAAAAACAACAACAACAACAAAGAAAACAATCCAATTAAAAAAATGGGCGGAGAACCTGAATAGACATTTCTCCAAAGAAGACATACAGTTGGCCAATAGACATATGAAAAGGGGCTCGACATCACTAATCAGAAAAGTGCAAAGTAAAACCACAATGAGATATCACCTCACACCTGTCAGGATGGCCATCATCAATAAATCAACAAACCACAAGTGTTGGCGAGGATGTGGAGAAAAGGAAACCCTCGTACACTGTTGGTGGGATTGCAAGTTTGTACAGCTACTACGGGAAACAGTTTGGAGTTTCCACAAAAAACTGAAAATAGAACTACCTTATGACCCAGCAATTTCAATTCTCACTATTTACCCAAAGAAATACAAAACACTAATTAAAAAAGATATGTGCACCCCTGTGTTCATTGTAGCATTATTTACAATAGTCAAGATAAGGAATCCACCCAAGTGCCATATATATATATATATATATATATATATATATATATATATATAAAACCAAAAAATGTATACACGTTTTAAGGAAGGAAAAAACTGTATTAAAATTGTAATAATATATACTGATAACAAAAGATGAATACAAGCCATGTGTATACATTTTTTTGGCACCCCTAGTATAAACAATGAAATATTACTCTGCCAAAGAAAGGATGAATCTTAACCATTTGCAAAAACATGGATGGTATTATGCTAAGTGAAATAAGTCAGGCAGAGAAAGACAAATACCATATGATCTCATTTATATGTGGAACCTAAAGAACAAAATAAATGAGCAAGGAAAACAGAAACAGACTCAGAGATACAGAGAACAAACTGATGGTTTCCAGAGGGGAGGGTGGTTGGGGAGCTGGGTGAAAAACGTAAAGGGATTAAGAAATACAAATTAGTTGCAAAATAGTCATGGGGATGCAAATACAGCATAGAGAATATAGTCAATAATGTTGTAACAACTGTGTATAGTGCCAAGGGTGTACTATACTAATCGGGGGGATCACTGCATAAATTATATAAATGTCAAACCACTATGCTCTACATGTGAAACTAATATAAAATAATACTGAATGTCAACTATAACTGAAATAAATCAATCAACCAACCAACCAACCAACCAATCAATCAATCAATCAATCAATCATTTTAAAAGAGAACAACAAAAATATCACAGCCAAGAGCCAGATCCATCAGGCACCAGTTAGATATTCTAATATGACTTAACATAGGCCCTAAATCTCAGCGACGTGTTCGAAATCACCACTTCCATCTTTTTATAGTAGAGTAACTGACAACTATAAATAGGGTTCGCATGTATCATCCATGTTACAATCAAGGGTTCAGTTGCATCCTAGCCAATAGTTCCAGTTCTAGAGTACTCAGAAAATCAAAATAGCAGCTCCAAAAATGTTGCTTTAAGGCAGCAGCCCTTCAAGTTATGTAGGCTTATATAATTGTGGTATAAGTGGTAAGCATTTTAAAACTTACGACATTTAGAATCATTTACAGAAAATAAAATTGACTTCAAATTAATATTTTATATTAGTAAATCTAAGCATAAATATTTATATTTTAACTATATAGGACAATTTTACCTTTGGGAAAATGATTTCAATATGCAACTCAATTTCAAACATATAATTGGGAGTTTAGATCTTAAATTGAAATCTTCCTAAATTTATAAACAGTATTACAGTGTTTAAGATAATTTAGAATCACCCTACTAAAGGTTTATGGGTTACAATTTTAAGAATCATCTAAGTGCTACAAAGGTTTATCAACTAAATAATTGAGGAACCTTAAAAGGAAATCAAGTACTAACATCTCAAAGTCTCTGATTAGTCTAGATTCACAATCTAGCATAGTTTAAGTACCTCACATTGCCATTTAAATTATGTTAGCCAGTAAAACCAAATTTAGAAAATTCACCCTTTTGTAAGCATCTTTGCTTCGGGGGGAAAGACAATAATCAAAAGTAGCCCCAAAGATATCAGTGTGCATTTTTCTAAGTAGCTACACATTAATCCTGTTTCCTGATAACTTCTAATCTTACTTTTCAAGTGTGAAAATAATGGCATGTGGCCACATAATGAAGTTTAAGTATTTAAATATAATCACAAGTGAGACAGAATACTAGCCTCTTATGAACAATAGGGATTTGGGAGTAAATTTAATCTTCTTCATGTAGAACATTATCACTATATTTTATGAACAGAAATAGAGAATTTTCAAGGATTTTCAAACCCTAAATGCAACCCAGTAGGAAGTGTCTAAAGCTCAGCCACTGAATTCTTATCTGATGGAAAGTTAAATCATAAAATCAGTGTTTTATGAACAAAAATGCTAGTGAGCCGTGTGTTCCTGGGGAGAATATTTTCATGGCTCAGTGATGATACTTAGTAAGTGAAAAATCACTGAGGCATAAACTAAGAAGAAAGTTTGTGAAATAAAACATTCAGCTGTTTTTACAAGATATTGGGCAATGCAAATTATTTTGTCTCACCACTGTGATTTTTTTTTAAAGCTTGCTGATGCCTATGTAATGGCCCAGGAGAGTAATATAACTTGTATTTGTGTGTGCTTTTCATCCCCTGGGTTTCGTTATACTTATTTCCATACTTTAAGTCACTGTGCATCAGTATTGCATATGGCTTTTAGAAAAAGAAGAGTCTGAGGGTGGAGAAAATTATGGCACATCCTTTTTTGTTTGTTTGTTTTCTTTTTTCTTTCTTTTAAGAAGAGGACAAAGTGTAAAAGTCCTAGCTCTGTGTGAGGTATTATAAACATCCACAGAGCACTGGGGCAGGAATATTGACATTTAAACTTTCCCATACTTTCTGCATGAGATTTCTGTAATTCACCATAACCACAACCTCCCCACCTGCCACAGAGTTCTATAGGGATAAGTTATTTTGGTTGTGCACAGTGTTCTTGGATGGTGACTTCCCTGATTCTAGAAAACATAACAGAACAATCAAAAGAAATACATTTTTTGCCTTGGAAGAGTGAAAGTAGTGAGGTTAAAAAAATAAAGAATGAATGTGAATATGAATATGAATATGGGGTAGTCTGGTCAGACAAGATGCCACTTACTCAGGGGAAAAATCAAATAATTCAAGAATCGGTTGCCTCTTTCTAAATAGATCAATGGCTGTGTTAACCCAATACTAGTGGAATGTACCACTGAATCTCCTTTTGGTTTAGGGCTTTCTCTCTTTTATCTTGTTATCCTAATTTTGCCTATTCTATGAATTCTGGGATTTAGGCTTCCCTAGTGGGTAAGGAGCACCACATGTGATCTGACAACAAAAGCCGAATCTGTGTCAAGTTCCTCAGCAAAATGTGTCTGTCATTGTCGCCTTGAATCTAAGCCAGTTCACTTCATTTCAAAACAGTTAATCGAAGTGTGATAGACACAGATATGTGCCAGCCAGGTCTCCTTCAAAAAAAGGACTGCTCTGCTGCAGGAATGTAGTCAGCAGAGAGCCTCCACAGTCAGCACTTTTATGATCAGCCTCAGCTGCAGACAACGGCCTCACCAGAGGTCGTGACTTTCCCTGGGTAGCCCATATTGGCAGAATGAGAAGGCTGTGGTATAAATGTGCAGTCATTTCAGCTCAAAATAGGGCAACTCTGATAAACAATACTTGCTCCAGACCTCTCCTGCAGGTGACCAATTCTTTGTAGAACCTACATCAGAGTTACATTGCTTCCTCTGCCCCATCCTGCTTCCTCACTTTTTCTTTCACAGGTGTTGATCCCTAAAAAGTACCTTGCATCCAAAACTTCATCTTAGCGTACGCTACCTGAGCACTCTAACTTATGATACCAACTAGTTCTTGTTAAAGTATTGTTAGCAAATAATGGCTTAATATGCTATTGCTTGTGGGTATATCGTAGTTAAAGAAGAGATGTCAGAAAACGCAAAGACTTAACCCAAAAACAGTCATTGTAAAACCCTAGAATTTTCATAACTTGGTAGGCTATAAGTTTCTGCAAGTTTTTGGGGGACAGGTAAGTCTTCCTATGGTCATTTTAATGAATCTCCTTAGGACACTACTCACTCTTCATCAACCATTTTATCAGTACAGGTAGAATGAGAAAACACTAAATTAATTCTGTATGAAAAGACAAATGATTTCAGTTTTGATAGCATATATAATTATTTTAAAATCAACAATGTGTCAGAACTGTATTAATAAATGAATAAATAAATGAATAAGTGAAGAGAGGAAGAAAGAGAGAGAGAGAGAGAGAGAGAGAGAGAGAGAGAGAGAGAGAGAGAGAGAGAGGAAGAAAGAAAGAAAGGAAGGAAGGAAGGAAGGAAGGAAGGAAGGAAGGAAGGAAGGAAGGAAGGAAAGAAAGAAAGAAAGAAAGAAAGAAAGAAAGAAAGAAAGAAAGAAAGAAAGAAAGAAAGAAAGAAAGAAAGAAAAGCAAAGGCATAAGTCCAAATATTTCTGAACTTTAAAACCTGTGATTCTGGGGTGGAGGAATGGGGAATGGATGAAATTTGGAAAGAGGAAATGATGCTGATGTCATCACTACGTATACATTAGTTGGGAGCAGAGACACAATAGAAAGAAAGAGAAAGCTGAGTGGCCTAAGAGAATTTCATGACTAGATTCACTTCCTTTGAAAATGCCCTAACCAATGTCAAATGCTCCATAAAATTGTTGTTGCATGAAGTTTGAAATAAAATAACACAAATCAAATATTTTAACTTGGGTTCTCTATTTATAAACTAAAACCTCTACGAAGGTAGTAAAGATCAATATATCCCTATCAAGACCTTTGGTAATAACTGACTAAAAATGTGAACAGAAGCTTACTTAGCATTATCACATATTTATTGAGTCTCGAAAATACCATGTGAAACACAAAGACACGTTACCTTGATAGCTTTCATTATTTGTATGCAGTCAAGGTTTTCAGGTATCTAGTGATAAACTCCTAAAGGCAACACACATCTTGATGGTTGCCTTGGCAACTGAGCATAACCAACCACGGAAACATTTTTAGTATGACAGCAGCACTGTCAGTGATGAACAGTTCCAGTTTGACACAGGAATAAAATTGGCACACTGAACCTGTGCCTGTATAAGATAGGCACAAACAAATGCTGCAGTGGGATGTGCCCTAAAATTTTACTTGTAACAAAAATCATTACCATTTAAAAAATGACACCAGTTGCCAGGGAATGTTTAATATCCCATTGCACACTGAGTTCTCATAGGGTTAAAGCCTTAGTTGATCTCCCATAACCTTTAAAATAATATTGGATGGTCTCACTCAATTGAGTCTAGAAACACAGGTGATATTTCTAATGGGGCTTGCAGGGCACTATAAAACTCTTAGTAAAGTGCTCTATGAATGCCTTTGAAATAAATGGACATGGAGATGTGGTAAAAGGCTGAAGCTTGATTCATTGATCATATATATTAAGTAGGTGTGGAGAACTAAGAAAGTGAGAACACTTCCATCTTCCTCATGCCCCTTCAACTATATCACATAGCTGTTTCCAACTTCCTTGATTTGTGAGGCTGAGTTTAAGTTGATGGATTTCTGGGCAAATGAATTGGAATGTTGTTTTATACAGGCCAGACAATATCCTACATACTGGGTTTCGCACACAGGATAAGATAATTCAGTGCATAGATAATATCTTGAACCAGATTCCTATGCTATTAGATTATTTCAGTACACACAGGTGGCTGGATTGCAACCACACTATATTAGCGTATTTGCTCAAAAATAGTCCATTTGCTTAGGCTGAAGAAATATGGGCATAATATACTCTAAAAAAATTATACTGTATATTTATTGCATTGAATCACTGGGCACTGTATGAGATAGTGATACTGTGTGGCCTCAGGCCTGACTTCCAAGGCTGGGCTGGGTATCCCTTTTCTGTCTGCTTCAAGAACCCTGTTATTTATCACATTATTTTGTCAATTTTGTATACTTATTCCTTCTTTTAACTGAAAACTCTTGAGAATAGTCATCCTATTTGTATAAATGTAGTATATTCCCAGGTCTATCCAGTAGCTGTCTTACAGTGAGTATAAAGTAAATATTTTTGACAGATCATTAAAACGGTAGAGAGCATGTGTGAATTATAATGGGTCGGGCCTTTGAGAGGTGCTTAGATTATGAGGATAGAGCCCTTGTAATGGGATCAGTGCCTTAAGAAAGAAGCCTCACAGAGATCCATAGCCCCTCCCATTTTACGTAAAGATAAAATGAGAAGTTTACAACCTGGTAAGGGCCCTCCATGCTGACACCCTAATCTTGGAATTCCAGGTTTTAGAACTGTGAGAAATAAATGTTTGTTGTTTCTAAGCCCTCTAGTCTGTGATATTTTGCAATAGCAGCCAGAACAGACTAAGACATACCCAGGAGTGGGATTGCTGATCATATGGTAGTTCTATATTTCATTTTCTGAGGAAACCCTATACTGTTTTCCATAATGACTGTAACAATTTATATTCCCACCAAAAGTGGGTTTTCTTTCCTCCACATCCTCACCAACACTTGTTACCTTCTGTCTTTTTGATAATGGCCATTCTAACAGGTGTGAGGTGATATCTCGGTGTGGTTTTGATTTGCATTTTCCAATAACTACTGATATTGAGCATCCTTTCATATACCTATTGGCCACGTTTATGTCTTCTTTGAGAAATGTCTATTTAGGTCCTTAGCTCACTCATAGAAGCAGAGAGTAGAATAATGCTTGCTGGGGGTTGGAGGTGGGGAAAATAGGGACATGTTGGTCAAAGGGTACAAAGTTTCAGAATGAAGGATGAGTAAGTTTGGGAGAGCTAATGCACAGCGTGGTGACTATACTTAAGGATACTTTATTGTAAACTTGAAATTTGCAGCATAAGAGAGTAAATCTTAATTGTTTTCACCAAAACATAAATGAATAAAATTATATGAAATGATGGACGTGTTCATTAGCTTGATTGTTGTGATCATTTCACATTACATACATATAGCAAGACTTCACGTTGCATACATTGAATATATGCATTTTTTAATGTATCAATTATACCTCAGTAAAGAAGGGGTAAAATTCTACCAATAACGTGATCATCTGTTTGAAAAGAAAATGGATAGCTACATTACTTGAACTTTTCTCTTTTTTACATAGAATAATATTGACTTGAAAGGTATCACTTGATCTTCATTTTAAAAATCCCATTGCACTGAAGATAAATATTATATTTCTCTTTTAAATGAGTAAACTGAGACTCCAGAAGGTATATGTGAAGTACTAGCACTACATAAAGTCTGGACAAAAATCCATGTTTCCTTTCTCTTTGAGATTCCTCAAAGACTCCACCAATAACATTTCATCTCAGAAAAGGAATTTAACACTTTTATAAATTCCACTTGAGTTGCAAGACAATGCTATATTATTCATATTATTTTTAAATGAAAGGAGAGTGTAATGATTTGAGATGATTCCTATATAGTAGCAACAACAGGATAGGTGCATGATAAAAAGAGGCTTTTGTTTATATCAAGCTATTGTGCTGTGAAAAAGTGTAAAAGGCTTTTGGAAATGTTTATTAAAAAAGAAACAAAAAATTCTGACATGTACTTTATCCCTGTTGTAGGTGACATTATTTGTATGTGTAATGGGCTTTCTATTTGAAGACACTTCATAGTTCATCTTAGATCACTCTTGTATCTTTATATTTATATAAAGATAGCTTATCTTTATACTCCTAGAAATCTGTGCTCTTTCTTTCGTGGGGAAATATTTTCTAAGCTGTATACTAGGTCTCTCTATAAACAGGCATGATAAACATTTATTTAAACTTATGTCAAAAAGAAAACAAATGTCATACGTTTAAAAAGAAATTATAAGGTGACCTTTTGAAACAAGGCTAACAATCTCATGCCAAGATGCATAAATGATATAGCTAACATCCTTTCTCATTTGTCATTATCTACAGCCACACAAATGACATTTGTATTTGAAAAGGTCAGGGTGGATGATGTAATTTCTTACTAAAATTAACACACACTATAATTTAAATTAGATATTTTAAAATTGCATTATTGAAATTTTTTAATGGCCATTGGGGATAGCTGATAATACTTGCATCTGAAATTTTCCCATTATAAAATTCTACTGGTCTTGTGTAATTGTCTATGATTGAGAGTGGTGAAGATTTTAGGTCTCAGAACTTTTCTTCGAGTTATATTTTGGGCCTGCATAAAATTATTTCTGGGTTCACCTCCGAAGAAACTACTTTGAAAATATCCTGACAAACGCATATCCTGGTCAGTTGATTGTTAAAAATATATGGATCTGCAGTGTGCAAATCTCCTTCTGTAACACACCAGTTAGCACATATTGTATGTTTTGTGTGTTACTCATCTCTACAGTTGTAGCATGAAAGTAGCTATAAAAAAATAAACAAATGTGTGTTTCTGTGTTCCAATGTGACTTTACTTACAAAACTGATGGCTAGATGGACTGTAGTTTGACTCCTGATAGAAGATCAGAGCTATACAATTTGCATAAAAATTACTTTGAAATCGTAATGTGAAAATTACCAAATAATCTTTTATAAACAACATTATCCATGGGACTTTCATAGAAGGAAAGGCAGCACATTTCACCAGCTTTCTATTTAACTAAGCCTTTTCTGAAGAAAATAGTATTTTCATGCAATATTATTAGGTAGTTTTGTAGTTAAAATGAATTTGGGAAATATTGGATTAAAATATCATACTAGGTTTTTCTGGAGCAGGACTTAAAGTAAATTTTAGGATAACAAAGTACATCATGAATCTTCAAAGTGTGAAAGGTGAGTTTTTCGAAACTTATTTAGTGTGTGAGCTTCTTTCTTTACTTTTTTTCTTTTTAAACAAAATGTTTTTCAATGTCCCAGTATTGTCTTTGGGACACAGTTTGTGAGAAAATTAACTTTGGTTTAATTTGTGAGGGAGGAAGTAATGATTTTTTTAAATTATTTAAAGCATTATTTTAGCACTTTTTATTGTTTCCTTATAGAATTGGCAACTATCCATGTTAGTTTTTAAGAAAACTGTGAATTACCTCAATATATGTTATATAAATCTTTATTGCCTTTAAGGAATGTTTGGACTTAAGATAAAACAGAAAAAAGGTAAGAAAAAACGTTGTCATCAGACTGCTCATGAAAAATTCACAAGTAGAGATATAACTGTCCTCACCTGCCAAAGACCTCACAATTAACACTTCTACATTATGATGCTCTTGGGCATTTAAGTAATAGAATTTTCACACACCTTTTTCACTGCAGCCTGTGAGTGAAAACAATTTTGTTGATATATAAAAGTAACATGAATTAATGAAACTATACCAAATATTTAAATAAGTGTTCCTTATGTTAACTCAGTCCTCAAACTTTTAATTGCTTTAATACATAATTTCAGACAGTTTTATCTCAATAATAACACTTCTCTGAACAATTTTTCATCATTACGACTCTTTTATAGGTATTCTATACCTATACGTATACTTTTGGAAAACAACTTTGAAAAATATACATAATGGCATTTTATACAAAAGACACTAAATGACCTGTAAAATATGATACTTCAACATTAAAAATTCAGGTAAAGACACAGACACAATTTTTTTACACACAATACTCTTCATTCAGCGACTATCATATGGAATAAATTTGAATCACATGTCATATTTGAATAAATCCACAACAGTTTGCTTTGAATACTTAATCCAGGATACGGAATAAATAGGAACTATCTTCTATAACTTTAGTCTTTGGCACATGTGAGCCATTTCCACATATTTTGCAATTCTTCTACTTTTATTTTCCCTTTTTTGCTCAACTTATATTTAAGTGCATTTTAAATTCAATATACCCAAAATTTCCTGAATTGTTGACAAATGCAATGAAGAAAATAGAACAAAATAAAACTGCACTTTTTTATGAATGATTTTTTTCATATCCCTATCCAGCATCCACCACCCACTGTCAGCTTGTCTCTTCCTCTTTGGTGATTATAAGACAGCATTATTATATTATATATTATACACAAACTGCATGTTTATGTTTAAATTCTTCTTTATAATTTCCTTGATTAGGATGGAATGTGTCATATTTTCCCATAAAATTAATTAAAAATTTTCTATTTTTAGAAATTTCTGTTTTTTTATTGATTGGCAGAATAAATTATTAAAATCATTAAATTGAGGGATAAATGTGACATGTTTTATTTTTATTAATATCTGTCAACTATTCCCAGTTAAATTTACATTCTTAGAATGCAGAAACCATGTTTCATAGTTCTTATATGTTCCGAAGGACACAGTATTATACTGGATATCTGGTAGACTGATGGGATGATTAAACTTCCTCAAGTCACACAGCTTATGAAGCTTTCTTATGGCTCATATGTTTATTTTCATATAGGGAAAATAATATCTCTAAAAGGCCTCCTTTATTAAAGAGTTGTTGGAAATTACAATAACAGAAATAACATGCAGTAAGCACAAGAGGTATGTCCAGGACACTTAAGTGTACATTTCTACCTTTGTGGTTACTAATAATATTATCTTTAACAATTTAGTGAACTTTCCTGAACCTCACTTTTCTAATTTTTTAAATGATAAAAGTAGAACCAATTTTTCAATATCACTGTGAAGATTATGTGAGATAATGAAAGTCACAGGTAGAGGGAAAATTTAGCATGTTTCCATGTTCAAAATGGACATCTCAAGCAGAAGTTAACCAATGAGTACACACACACACACACACACACACACACTTAGCAAGTGAAGAAACAGCAAATAAAATATCAGAATATACAAGAGGGAAAATTATCTTTAACTAAGGGTGTCCAAGGAAAAGGAGGTGGTATAAAAGTGAGCATTGCCTTTGTCACCGCTGACTCCAAGGGGTCTGCTTGCCTGCAGACATCCAAGAAAAAAGAAAACAGGAATAGAAATTTGTAGCAAAGAAAGCAAAGGTTTATTTGAGGATTTGGTACCACGCCAGGAGACACAGGTGAGCTAGATCTCTCAAAAACTTGGCACCCCATGGCCTCTAATGGTTACATTATACAAGGGAAAAAATCATTAGTTATGGTTGCTACAGAAGCTGGGGCTGCAGATGCTACTGATTGGTTGGGGCTAAAGCAGGGGAGCAATTGATCATGGCTTTAGGTCCTGGTGTCATTCATTGCATTGTTTGGTCAGGTCTCCAGGGGGTGCCATCTGCGGTACTGTTTTATTCTCACCAGTCCAGAGCTGAAACCTAACTGAGGTTAAGGTGTTAACTTTGTTATATCGAATGCTAACTCATTGTCTGAGGTTTAGTTATTATATCCTAGTCATGGTTGATAGACCTGAGACTTTCTTCTTTCATGAAGCTTTATTCTTAAGTGTATTTGGTGTTGACCAGAGCCCAATACTTTAAGGGCTTAATGATTAAAAGAAGTGGACATACAGTGCAAGCACAGGTAGGAGAGTCTGGGAAAAGAATGCAAGTGAGTTATAGTTCTGTCAGGATAAGCAAAGCAAACTTGGATTAAAGCAGTATGCATGCTAAAGAAATGAAGCTCATGTATGTTTACACCTTGTGGACTGTTTTAAGTAGAAATCAATGAAACATATATCCAGTTAAGGGAATATGTGTATAAAGGCAGACATGTTATAAGTACAGAGAAAGACACATTAGGGAAGATAAATTAAGTGTGTTTGGCAAATGACAGGAACTTGTTTTTAAGAATTTATAAAGGGAAGTTTACATAGATCTGAGCTGATATTAGTACTATCATAAATTTTAGATTTTTATTTGATAATGTAGAAAATGGATGGTACCTGCTTCCAGGCAGCAGAATTTCTAGCACGTAATGATTAACTGGATGGATATGCATTAATGGAAAGTAAAATTGAAGTGAAGTTTTCTTGAAGGTTGCCTGGGTTATATGTGATGCTAATAACAGAAATAGAGAACAGTAATGAGGGCAGATTTCAATTGCAGAACTGGAAAAACAAAGATCAATATAGAACATCACAAATAGATCTGGGAAATAAAATAATTTAAATCAAACATATAAATTGAGTAAAATCACACATTAAGACTTGCCTGTGTTTTAATTGACTGAGGTCCTTTAATTACGAACACATTTTGTGATATCAAGTTTATTTACGAAGTGATATAGGAATAAAAAAAAGCAGAATGAAGCCTTGATTAGATGTTGATCTCAGGAGCTATATGACCATCTACTGTTTCCATCTTATTCTATTTTGCTAATTATAATAGAATAAGAGCAGCTTTTAAAATTCTAGTTCTGGAAGAAGTTTAAAAAACATAAAAATTGTACAGATGAACTCCCATATTATTTAATTAATTTTTTCCCTATCATTTATAAAGGTCCAGATTACTTACTGAAGGATTCAGGGTATGCTCTCCAACCCCTGGGTTGCTAATCTTATCAAAAAGTGATTTAAAAACTATCTTATTTTCTTGTAGAAAACATCACAGTATGTGGTGATAAGGTACAGAAAATCTTTAGCTTTAAGAGAATTCAGAAATCCTATCTACCCTCTCAGGATCCCTTAGGCAGTTTTTCAATCCTTTTCCCAGGTTTTATAACGTTGATGCATTTACTAAAAGACCCAGGTTAAAAATGGATCAATCTCTTTAGAGATTGAAAACCCAAAAAAGAAAACTTGGAAGAACCTAAATCATAAACAAAAGCAACAGTATATGAAGTTACTTTATTTAAATACTTTTTAAGATAATATTTGCAAAATGCACTAGTAAGCCAAATCAAAGTGTTCAATCTATAAAATTTGTAAGCTATAAAGAAGTCTTATGATGTGCATGATAGCATCAAGAAAATGTCTTTCCCAAAATTGTTGGGCTTTTGCATGTACCTATGCAAAAATGAAAAACAAAATATAAAAAAAAAGCTATGAATTATCAAATATACAACTCAACAGTAAAAATAAAACCCAAAAAACAAAAACAAAAACAAAACGTAATAACCCTATTTAAAAATGGACAAGAGACTTAAACAGACATTTGTCCAAGGAAGACCAACAGGTACATGAAAAGGTGCTCAATATCACTAATCATCAGAAAAATGCAAATCAAAACCATAAAGAACTATCACGTCATATCTATTAAGTTATTATCAAAAAACAAGAGACGAATGTTAGCCAGGATGTGGAGAAACTGGAAGATTTGTACACTGTTGATGGGAATGCAAACTGGTGTAGCCACTATGGAGAACAATATGGGGATTCCTAAAAAAATTAAAATAGAACTACCTTATGCTCAAGGAATCAATCCTACTTCTGGGTGTATATCCAAAAGAATTAAAATCAGGATCTTGAAGAAATATTAGCATTCTCATGTTTATTGCAGCACTATTGACAATAGCCAAGATGTGGAAAGAACCTAAAGGTTCATCAGTGGATGAATGGATAAAAATAATGTGGTATACATGTAATTGAATATTATTGATCCTGAAAGAGAAGGAAATCCTACCATTTGCTACAACATGGATGAAACTTAAAAGCATTATGCCAAGTGAAATAAGCCCGTGACAGAAGGACAGATACTGCATGATTCCTCTTATATGAGGTATCTAAAATAGGCAAATTCATTGAATCTAAGAGTGGGATGATAATTCCCAGGAGCTGGGTAACCAGCAGGGGGAAGTGAGGAGTTGCAAATTAAAGGGCATAAAATCTTAGTACGCAAGATAAGTTCCAGAGATCTGCTTTATAACATTGTACCTATAGTCAACAGTACGATATTGTACACTTAAAACTGTGTTAAAAGGGAAGATTTCATGTTAAGTGTTCTAACCAAATAAAATCATTTTTAAAAAAGGAGTTACCAAATAAATATCCCTGCTTCACCATAAGTAACATGCATGGTGTACACTCTTTTAAAGTGGTTAGATTTTTGAGCTATTTAAATATTTTAAAAAATACGTTAGACTAGGCCAAAATATGCAGTAATACTAACACTGATAACTGAAATATATACAGCGGGTAAATAGTATAAAACATTTTTTTTAGCTCTATGCTTATCAACATTTTTTTCAATTCATGCCCTCCTTAGTAAAATATAGAAACCTTGTTACTTACCTGAATTTTTTATTCTAAAACAATTGTTTCTTTAGAATTCCCTAAATATTGTTTTTCTTTGAATCAAACATTCCTTTCTGAATCTTTTTCCCTCTTGAGAGATTAGGATATAACTCTGTAGGAGATGGTCTTCTCACAGAGGAACTTCACCAATTTAATTGATGGAATAGTAAGTTAATTAAGGAAAGGCTATAAGGTTAATACGCAAAATTCAATGGTATTTCTATGTGCCAGCAATAACAAATGAAAATGAAATATAATTATTTAAAAAACAATTACAAACATAAAATACTTAGGAAACATTTAATAAAGGATATGCAATATACCTACAAAAGAAATATAAAATATTAGTGAGATAATTTGAAAAAGATCCAATATGCTCATTGATTAGAGGATTCAATATGTTTGAGATGTGCATCTCCATCAAATTCATTTAAGGATACAAACAAAATGCCATCAATATGCCAGCAGCTTTATGTGGGTATTTGTGAACATGTGTGTATCTGTGTGCATGTGCTTGTACACATCTGAAAATTCACATGCTAATTAAAAATGTATTTGAAAATGCAAAGGACATACAATAGCCACGCCATATTTTTGGGGGTGGGGAAAGACAAAGATGGAGAATTTAAACTACTGACTTCAAGACAGAGAATAATTAAAATAAGATTAAAAGTTCAGAATATAGAGTCAAGAAACATACCCACGCATACATAGTCATTTGATCTTGAACAAGACAACGATGTAATTAAATCTTTAAATCTATTATCTATATATCTATCTGTGGATAGATAAATAATGCTGTATCAATAAATAATGCTTAACAAGTAGGTATATTTCTATCTTGACCCTTGCCTAACACCATATTGAAAAACAAAACTAAACAAAAAAAACAACTTGTAATAAATTATAGACCTAAAGGCAAAAACTAAAAACACTAAACTTGTATAAGAAAACAGAGAAAAAAAAAGCAAAAAACAAAATCTTGGTAACCTTTGGATTGACAAAGTTTTCTTAAATAACACACATACATGCACACCCCATAAAAAGAAAGTGGATAAATTTGATTACAGTGAAATTTAATTATCCTACTCATGTAACACTATAAAGCCAAAACACTGGAAGCCACAGAGTGAGAGAATATATTCACAATTCATATATAGAACAAAAGAGTTTCAAACGTAACATATAAAGAGCTCTAATAACTCAATAATAAAATCAACAAGCCCTCAGATGTGTAAAAAAGACTTGAAACGACATTTCATAAAAGATTTATGAATATCCAATAAGTTCATTGAATGAAGCTTCACTTAATTAGTAATAAGAGAAGTGCAAATTAAAAATATTTTGAAATATCACTAAACACCTGCCTCAATTTACAACTGACAATATCAAGTACTGGTGAGGAAGTGGAACAAATAAGACTCTCACATATGCAGCTCAGAGTGTAAAATTGTACAAGCACATTGGAAATTAAGTCAGGTAGATGCTGCAAAGTCAAAACACACTTAACTATGAACCAGCAATTCCACTTTTAGTTATTTTCCCAAGAGAAATGAAACATTGTCCACACAGATATTTTACATGAATTTCACTGAAGCTGTATCTGTAATAACCCTTAGCTAGGGATAGAAATGTCCATTATCAGCAAGGTATTGAAAGAACACCAGAATCTCTCATCACTTATCAAAATATCAAAAACATCATTCTAGATAAAATGTGGTTAGATGGTTTCCTAAGGCAGAGAGTGGTGGGGAAAACAAATGCAAAGTGGTACAATGGAGCTTTCTGGAATGATGGAATTGTTATAAATCTCAAGTGGAGTGGTTATGCAAACATTTACATTTGTCAAAACTCATCGTATTATACTTGTATGATTAAAAAGTGTGCTTTTGGTAGGTGTGAAACATATTGATACAAACACTAGAGAAATATGAATTAAGTGCTGTATAAGTTTGGAATGAGGACATCTTGTAACTATGAGTTAAACTCTAGATACAAAAAGAAAAGAATTGGTAATTTTGACTTCATGAAACTGAAAAAAAATACATGGCAGACTAGAGCATCATGAGCAAAGTAAATAAGAACTGGAGAAAAATAAATTACTAATGGCCAATACCTTTCTGTCTACTATCATCTACCTATCTGTCTATTATCTATCTATCATCTATCTATCTATCTATCTATCTATCTATCTATCTATCTATCTATCTATCTATCTATCTATCTATCTATCTTTCCATGCTTCACCCCCTGTCTCTCATCTGCTTACATAAAGATAAAAATGTTATGTAAATGTTATCAGTGTGTTCAGAAGTAAATATAAGTGAAATGCACCTTGATTACATGAAAGATGCTCAACTTTATTTAAAAAGAAAATAATTTCGAATTGAACTATGCAGAGATACAACTTCTCATCTATCATGTTGGCAGAAGTCCCAGACTATGAAAACATATCCATGTTGCTATGGGGAGTAGACACCCTAACAGATTTCTGTGAGGAATGCAAGATTGGCAACACCTATGGAATTGAATTTGGGAATATCTAGCAAAGTTACCTATACATTTATGCTTTGATACAGTGACATACAGGAACCTTGTCCCATAGACATACTCACAAAGACATGGAGAGACTTGCACAGAGCTCTTTACTGTAGATTTTCTGTGCTAGCAACAGACTAATAATAACCTAAATTCACCAATAAGGAACAGTGTGAATACAGCGGTATCCAAACGCTATGAGATAATCTCAAGGATCTATTTTAGGATGGAAAAAGAAAAGAAGGAAGGAAGGAAGGAAGGGAGGAAGGGAGGAAGGGAGGAAGGAAGGAAGGAAGGAAGGAAGGAAGGAAGGAAGGAAGGAAGGAAGGAAGGAAGGAAAGAAGGTAGGAAGGAAGGAAGGAAAGAAGGAGAAAAGCAGAAAAATTCTGTATCATGAATTATTATTGCTTATATTTCAAAATGTAAGAGACAATGAAAAAACATTTTAAAAATGGTTACTTACATGAGGAAGGGGAAAATAGGGTGCAGAAGCCAGAGAGGGGCTATATGTTTCTAAATAAATCTTCACTGTGAATTTGACTTTATTACCTGTAAATAAATATATATGAATACATAAAATTGCATAGACTATTATAAGATTCTAAAGTCAAATATAGACGTAAAAATTAAGATGTATGTATCCAAAGTTATTTTTTTTAATTAAAAGCAAAGCGAAATAAATCATCATGTGTATCAATATGGTAGATTAGTCTCAGAAAATAATATTTCAAATATTTTAAGATACAATAATTTGTACATTTCCTAATAAGAAATATTTTAAGGACAAATAACTGAAAAAAAGCATTATTTTCTTCTTCTTTTGCAAACGTCTGCTCAGCTATTTTATACCTTTTGCATTTCCAAGTATATTTTTGAATTATCGCATGTGCACATGCACACACACACAAACATGGGATCTTGATGGCATTTCATTTTATCTTCACCTTTCACTGTATCAATGCCTTCTTCCATAAGTAATTTCAAAATGTTTAATTATTTAAAAATTATAAACTGTTTTCATAATCTTAAATTTGTCATAAAATTAATATGTTTAATGTACCATTTTCATAATTAGAGAAATAGATACAAATAAAATCAAACAAATTAAATATAAAACCCTGTATTCCTAAATACAATTTAGAAACATAAGTATGAATTCAGGGTATATTTTCTCTAAAATCAACAAAAAATAGCAGCAAAGACCACCCATAAACCAGATTGTGGTATCTGAATACTCTTTCCAATAACAGATACAAATATCTATGGAAAAATGGCTGATTCCAGGAATGTAGAAAAACATGCAAGATGAGCCTGTGACACGGTGAATCAGAATGCAAGACAGCTATCAGAAACTACTGGGGTTGTATCCTTTGGACCCAGGAATCAATGTAAAGAAACTACTACTGGCCAAAATGGTAATATTGGGTAAACAATGGAAATAATAGTCTTGGACTTAAGTCCGATCAAAAACATTTAAATCTAAATAGATTGCAGACCAACACTAAACAAAAACAAAAACAAAACTAATTTGTGGCTTTCCTGAAAATTAGTAAATATACAATAATAATCATTTATTTACCCTACTTATATTGAATAAATTTACCTCAGGGCATTAAAACAATTAAGAAAGAAATGTTTCTTTTTAAGCAAAAAATTTCTATAAGAAATAATTTAAGTAATACATCACAATTTTACACGTCCCAGCAAAATAATAAAAAGACAAACAACATGGTTTATTTACCAGCAACCAAAAAAAAAAAAGTACAAGGAATACAAAAACGTTGGGAGTAAAAAATGACATCAGAAGATAATTAAATGTATAGCAATCATATAAAATGATAGTTCTTGTTTAGGTCCTTATTCAAACAATCCACTTTTTGACAGCCAGGAAAGCTTGAATTCTTGCTGATATTTGCAGATAGTAAGTAATTATTTTTAGTTTTCTTTAAAGATATGATTATAGAATCACCTTTATGTTAAAAAAAAAATAATCTTTTAGAGATAAATACTGAACTATTCACAGTTGAAATGAAATTGAACACTGGGCTCTACTTAAACATAATACCATGCCAGGGAGGACTAGGAATGGGAAAGGAACAGTGACATAATTACTGAAACTAGATGATGTGTGTATTGGAATGGGGAACTCTACTGTATCCTCTCTATATTTGTATGTATTTGAAATTTTCCATAATATTCCTTAAAGCATTCTCTCTCCTGTAGAATACAATAAACTGTCCTCCGTAATTCCCCACTGTACATACAGATAGGGATGTAGGTCAAATATTCTAGTTTTCTATAACATGTAAATAGGTTTCTCATGAATGATTTTATAAAATCTAATTTTAGCATTATTTATATTTTGAGGCAGTATTGAAGTTTTTACAAAGAATGTAGTGAGTGTACTAGAAGAAACAAGTGCTTCTTTTTTGGCTGGGTACAGTGAACTTTATTGATGGTGCATGACAAGGTATTGCTCCTTCAGCCCCTCTCCTTCTTCATGGAGTCTGGAATGGAAACTGGAGTTCAGAAGATTCTCAGTGTGTTGGGGAATCATTCGGGAAAAGGACTCCCCAGTAGCTGAGGACCTTTCTTCCCCTTGCTGGGGCTGGTGGTCCAGCAGGCTCTTACTCCTTGGAGGTCATATGGACCATGAGGTCCACCACCCTGTTGTAGCCAAACACATTGTCATACCATAAATGAGTTTGACAAAGTGGTCATTGAAGGCAATGCCAGCCCCAGCATCAAAGGTGGAAGAGTAGGTGTCACTGTTAAAGTCACAGGAAATGACCTGGTCCTCAGTATAGCCCAGGATGCCATTGAGGGGGCCCTCTGATGCCTGCTTCACCACTTTCTTGATGTCATTGTATTTGACAGCTTTCTTCAGACAGCAGGTCAGATCCACAACCGACATGCTGAGGGTAGGGATATGGAGGGCCATACCAGTGAGCTTCCCATTCAGCTCAGGGATGACCTTGCCCACAGCCTTAGCAGGGCCAATAGAAGCAGGGATGATGTTCTGGGAAGCCCCTCAGCCATCACTCCTACGCCAAAGCTTCCCAGAAGGACCACCCATGGTCTTCTGGGTAGCAGTGATGGCATGGACTGTGGTCATGAGTCCCTCCACAATAAAAAAATTGTCATGGATGACCTTGGCAGGGGGCAAGCAGTTGGTGGTACAGGAGGCATTGCAGACAATCTTGAGGGACTTGTCATACTTCTCATACTTCTCATGGTTCACACCCATCACAAACATGGGGGCATCCACAGAAGGGGCAGAAATGATGACCCTCTTGGCTCCACTCTCTTGGCTTCAAGTGAGCCCCTGCCTTCTCCAAAGTAGTAAAGACACCAGTGGACTCCACAACTTACTCAGTACCAGCATCACCCCATTTGATGTTGGCAGGGTCTCACTCCTGCAAGATGGTAGTGGGCTTTCCATTGATGACAAGCTTCTCATTCTCAGCCTTGACTGTGCCTTTGAACTTGCCATGGGTGGAATCACAGTGGAACATATAGGCCATGTAGTTCAGGTCAATGAAGTGGTCATTGATGATGGCAACATCCACTTTGCCAGAGTTAAAAGCAGCCCTGGTGACCAGGTATCCAATACAGCCAAATGTGCTCACTCTGACCTTTACCGTCATGTGTCAGGGTCATGCTGGCACTTTACAGGAAGACACAGCTATCTGTCGAATGGAAGGAGCAGAGAGCCAGGGACAAGTTCTTTGAATTCAGACAGATCTGGATTTGAATTATGGCTCTAATACTTACTCTCTAGGTGATTGATTTTGTATAATTTACATAATCCCCAAGCATCTGTGTGTCATCTGTATAACAAAGGTATAATAAGTGAAATGCTGTATTTATTTTAGCAAGATTTCCTATCCTGACTTTACATCTGGTTTCAGAAAAATCTGAGAACATGTTTGCCTTGGTTTGGGTTGCTCTACCAAAATATCATAAACTGAGTGGCTTGAGCAAGATGTTTATTTCTCACAGTTCTGGGAAGTCCATTATCAAGGTGTTGATTTTGTTCTTGGTGAATGTCCTCTTACTAGATTGCAGATGGTCACCTTCTCCTGTATCTTCACAGGGTAGAGAATGGAAGCTCTGATATATCCCCCTTCATTACTTCATCTAAACCTAATTACTTCGCAAAAGCACTGCATCCTATATCATCACACGGGGGGAAAGGGCTTCAACATATTAATGTTAGAGGAGCACAGACATTTAGTCCATAACAATATGGAAGATGGGATGGTAGTGCATCAAACAGCAATTTATTTACAATGAAGAATTTGGAACTTCTGATGACAGAACATATCCTTTGGGGAGAAAAAATCCAACATGTCAGTATGATTGATTAGGAAGACTGGTTATTATGAAGGAGATGGGATTTGTGGTTCAGAGGACAGTGAGAGTATGTTGAGATGTCTACACCTCCACAATTCACTGGGCAAATGTCTAAGTAATAGCATGATCACAGAAAGAGCTGTTTTAACTTGAAATACTCTCTGACTTTGAAGCACAAGAAGTACTCTTTTGGGACCCACTTTATGAAACTATAACACTAAATAAGCAGAGAGGAAATTCTTTCCACTTCAAAATAAGATAGCTGGCAATTTGATACCTTGAGGATATTGATGCAACTATAAAGGGTGAAAGGGGCTGCTAAATTGATCTCATGGTTTAGTAATTTATTTCACTAAAAATTTTATTTTTTGCATCTGTTATATGTGTTATATTTCCAGGCACAGTGGTGATTTAGGCAGGAAAGAAATATGAAGATAAAACCAGACTTCAAACCTCAGAAGCTTACTACTAAATTTGTTATTTTAAAATATCATATCAAAACTTGAGAAGCATTCCTTTTAATGTCAAGAATAGACAAGGATAATATTGTACTGAAGTTACTGGCCAATGCAATTAGGAAAATAAATTAATATAATGAATAAACATTGAAAAAAAGATAGCTATTTTCAATAAGTTTGTATGCCTAATATTCTGAAAATATGTGCAAAAATATCAGTAAAATAAGTAAGATAATTTTGTGAGGTGGCTAGCTATAAAATTAACGAAGATAGCAGCTTTTGTGCTTAGAAACAATAATGAGAAGTTGTGGTGGATGGAAGAAAAGACAATTTAAAGTACCTAGGGATAAATTTAAGAAGAAAAGTGAAAAATCTCTATGAAGAAAACTGTAAAATAGTAATGAGGAACACGAAAAAATAATCATAGAAACAGGATGGTTTGGAAAGGGAGAAAAAGCTTCATGCATATGACTATACATTTGACTATTGTATTACTTAGGATTCTCCAGAGAAAGAAAAGCAATAGAATGTATACATATATAGGAGGAGATTTATTATAAGGAACTGGATCATGTGATTATGAAGACTGGAGAGTCCAAAATATGCAGTGTGAGCCAGCAGCCTGGAGAGCCAGAACAAAGGATGGTGTGCGTGAAGCCCAAACAGTCTTCTGGAGAATTCCCTCTGTCTTCAGGAGGTTTGTTTTTTGTTCCATCTACTGTGATGTTTCCCCAAAAATAAGATGGGCCTTATACCATATTTCCCCAAAAATAAGTGGGTCTTATGTTAATTTTTGCTCCAAATGATGCATTAGGGCATATTTTCAGGGGGTGTCTTATTTTTTCATGTACAACAATCTGCATTTATTCAAATACGGTCATGTCGTCTTCTTCTGGAACATTGTCAAAACATACTAAATTCGTCTGTCTGGCTGACGATCCTAACTGGGGCTTATTTTTTGGGAAACACAGTAAGACTGGATGAGGCCCATTCACCCTAGGGAGGGCAGTCTGGTTTACTCAAAATTTGCTGATTAAAATGCAAATGTCATCAATAATGCAAATGTCATCAACCCTTCAAGTTTACAGATAAAATTAACCATCATAAATAGTCTCTCTTTTTTGTGAATAGTTATTTTTTCCAGCTTATTTGAGATATAATCAACATTAACATTATGTAAGCGTACGTGTAAAATGTGTTGGTTTAACACATTTATTCATTGTAAAGTGATTATGACTGTAGCATTATCCAACATCTCCATCAACTCATACAATTGCCATTTCTTTTGTTGTGGTGAGAACATTTGGAATCTTCTCTCTTAGCGACTTTCAAGTAGATAATACAGTATTGTTAACTATAATCACCATGCTGTAGATTAGATCCCTTGAATGTATTGAGCTTGTAACAGGAAGTTTAGACCCTTGACCAACATCTCCCCTTTTCCCCAGCCCTCACCCCCCTGGCAACTAACATTTTAGTCTCTGCTTCTGGAGTTCAGGTTTAATTCTTAAAAAAGCTTGTTTACCAACATACCTTATATAGCAAACATCAGTAAATCTTGTTTAATAACTGTTACATTAGTTCTTTAAAAGATGGAAACAAGAGTATATGATGTGATATAATCTTTTGAAAAATAAGATGAAAGTGGAACTTATTGGACAAGTATCGTAGGAAAGTTATTTATAAAAGAAGAGGCTTTCACTGCCTTATCCCTTCACTTATTCTTACCTGAAATGCAGATGAGACGCTGGTAGTAAAGCAGCTATTGTGTAACCATGAGGTAACAAGATGGAGGAAATAAGCCCCATTTCCAAGATAACAGAGCAGAAATTTTGACACTACCATGTCACTGACCACATTCTCAAGCCACCATATCAGCCCCAGATTTAATATTTTTCAGTTCTCCTTACATGAACATTAAAATTGATTTAGACAAGTTCATTTGTTAGATTTTCTGTTACACTCAGTTTTATTCATAATTAATATAGAAAAATTTGTTCTTATTTTATTTAGTAAGCACAATTGTCATCAGTTTCCCCTCTACCTTCTCATCCAGGTTGTCCCTTGGGATACTGTAGTTCAATCTAAGTCATTCATCACGTTTCTTTGGTAAATCAGGAAAAGACTTCACAGAGTTTGTTCCCCTGAATGTTCAAGGCATACCTAGACTTATTTCAGTAGTATCCCTTTGAGAAAAGATTCATAAAATCATATAAACATTTTTACATTTTATAACACAAATATTTCTCTATCTCTTTTTCAGAGTCTGAAATGATATCTATCATTTTCATCTGTTCTCCTGTAGAAATGTATTCTTGGCTATAATTCACGTAAACTATAGATATTTGTACTTGGAGATGAATGTGACTTTATGTGATTTTTTTTTTTTTCTACAATGAACACATATTCAAAGAAAGTAATCTTTTTTTTTTTTTTTAAGGGGGGTTCATAAATATATTTCCTGCAGCTTAAGGAATACATGGGAGCCATACAGAGAAGCAGAGAAATTAAAGTATTGCACATTTCCCAACAAAAGAAATAATAAAAATTAGTTATGAACAGACACATTGTCTCTTTCCTGTTAATTTTCCATGTTCAAATCCAGTTAGAAATGCGTTGCCCACTTTTTTTTTATTCCTTACTTTCATCCAGACAATAACTAATGTCCTAATATGCCATAAAGAAAGACTGCTGTCCTGTATATTTTTTTGAAGGATAAAAGCTGAAAAAAGGGTGTAAAAATGATTTGTTTACTTTGGTCCGAGGTAAAATTGCTTTAATTTTTCCAGCTGCATCGCAGCAGTAACTTAAAAGCCTGAGCATGTCTCCCAGTATCATTAAAACTAAACTGGAATTAAGACACAGCCCACTCAATCCATATCATAAAGCAGTCAAGGGAATGCTGATGGTGGTTGAACTACTGATGGTTGGGTTTTATGAACTAATGTCAGATATATCATCAACAATTATGCTGAAAATGAATTGCTGATGCTATGCTTAAACAAAGAAAAGGGCTTCCTTAAAATATTTGCTATTTAAGAAATCACCTTTTCTTTTACTTCATGCCTAAAGCATGGATATTAGTGAGAAAAAATACCCATGAGGGGAGATAGTGTCACATCAGTAGTCTAAATTGTGACATGTGTCAGCCAGATAGAATATTTGGGTTCTACAAAAAATATAGTTAGAACATACCATTTTTCTGGTGGTGATAACATGTTAATGGGAAGTACTTAGCTCTACAAAGGGAACTCCAGCCCTTCAAAAGTGTCTTGAATATTGTAAGTAACCTAGTATTGTCTTGAACCTCTACTTTAAGGGGTGTGTGTGTGTGTGTGTGTGTGTGTGTGTGTGTGTGTGTGTGTGTGTGAATAAATAAGTGGTTATTGAGGGCTAGTCAGTCCAGCATGGCTCTCTGCAGTATCAACAGAATTGATATTAAAATCAAGGGAATCAGTGGTATCCAAAGTCAAAGGAGAAGCTGAGTCAGTGAAATGAACAGGCGCCTTACTTACAACCTAGCAATTTCAATTCTAGGTAGAAAACTTGGGGTACTCGTGCGTAGGAGACATGTACAAGAATGTTCTTGGGAGTATTTTCGTAATAACAAAAGAAAAATGAAAACAACCTCAATGTCATCAATATTAGACTCAATAAATTATCATATATTTATTCACTGAATTGTACGCACAGTGAATATGAATCTGCAATCCATATATGTCAACTGTGAGGACTCCTAAAAATATAATACTAAGAAAAGGAAGCAGTTAGGTTTGAAACCTTATTACATGCTTGTTCACAAATATATAAAGTTTAAAAGCAGACAGTACTAAACAGTATAATTCAAAAGGATGATTAACATGAATTTAAGGAAAATAGGTGCTTCTGGGGAGCGACTGTAAGTGTATAACGAAAGAGAGGTAGAGAAAGCTTCCAAAGTACAGTAAATATTCAATTGGTTAACTTGGTTGGTGGAAACAAGAATGTTTATGTACAAAATTTAAATTATGTACAAAATGTAAAACCCTGTTATTGACTCTCATTTCTTGAGCATTTTCTCATGGAATTTTCACAGTTCATTTCACAAAATATCATATATTATTATTACCTCATTTTATATAGAGGCAAGTTTACACATATTGACCTGGCCAAAGCCACACAGAGCGAATCATTAAAGATAATACAGCTAGCAAATTTAAGAACTGGGATCCAAACCTTGATAATTTGATAGCAAAGCAAATGTTTTAACCATACGATTATAGATCCTCTGAGCCCATTGCCTTATCTAAGCATGATTTTAATGAGGTTGCAATCATATTATATGTTGCATTTGTATGTAACATTGCATTCAGGGAAATACTCTGTGTCATTATTACCTTTAGAAAATATACATATTAATGGTTACATAATATTTTATCCTGTCATACCATACTTTGCTTTAACAATTCAAATGTGGTTTCCAATGGTTTAATATAATAATGTTTCATAAGCATCCTTGAAGTTGTTCTTTATTTTCATAAACTAAATTTGTAGAACTGTGATCTCAGTAAAAAATAGAAACATAATTTTAAAACATTCTGTCTAATTGCTCTCTAGCCTTTATTCACTGATATTCCTACTAGCAGTTTAAGGAGAGAGAAAGCATTTTGAAAGTTTGACGCGTTGTGATCATCACATAATTTGCTGTTTTAATCTGCATACATTTAATAAACAATGGTGTTGGATTTTTATAGTCTTACTAACAAACAATTTTCCCTTTGATGATCTTTGATTAATTTTCTGTAGGTATATTCGCATTTATCTTAGTGTTTGGAGAGATAATTTTACAAAAAGACACTGACTTTTTTGGTCATAGTTTTCTAAATGTTTTCTTATTCTATAGACATCTTTTCATTTATTTTTGACCTAATATGTTTTGAAATTTTTTCATAGTCTATATGGTTTTAATTATTTAAGTATGTTTAGAAAACATTTTCTACCACAAAACGCCGTATATAGACACCTTTTCCTCTTGTCTCTATATTTTTAAAATCATAAGTTCTTATTATACTCAAAGTATATTTTATTGATAGATTTAAAATGAAGAATGTCATTTATTTTTCAAAATTATTTTTTAAATTTCCAGTAGTATTTGAATATGAGGGCTGACAATTAGGTTCATGAACACACCCTACAAAAAGTGCTAAATACCTAACTGCTGAATATCACCATGGTCACCTTTGAAGTACTCCCCTTGGGAAGCTATGCACCAACACCAGTGCCTAGTCCACCCTTCAAAGCAATTTTGGAACTTTTTTTTTGGAATGGCCATCAGAGCTGTCACTGTCATCGTATTATGTTTGATGTTCTGAATATCATCAAAATTTCTTCCTTTCTTCTTATCCGTTCATCTATTGAAGGACATTTTGGTTGTTTCCATGTCATATGATTTCACTGATATGTGGTATATAAACCAAAAACAACAAAAGAACAAGACAAACAAATGAGAAACAAAAATTCATAGACACAGACAATAGTTTAGTGGTTACCAGAGGGTAAGGGGGGTGGGGGGTGGGAGATGAGGGTAAGGGGGATCAAATATATGGTGATGGAAGGAGAACTGACTCTGGGTGGTGAACACACAATGGGATTTATAGATGATGTAATACAGAATTGTACACCTGAAATCTATGTAATTTTACTAACAATTTTCACCACGATAAACTTTAAAAAAAAGTCTTCCTTTCAATATTTTCTTTATCTTCAGATAAAGAAAGAAGTCATTGAGGGCCATATCAGGTGAGTAGGGAGAGTGTTCCAATACAGTTATTTGTTTACAGTTATTTGTTTAACTCCCTCATTGTGTGAGCTGGTGCATTGTTGTGATGCAAGAGCCATGAATTGTTGGCAAAAAGTTCAAGTCGTCTAACTTTTTCGCTCAACCTTTTCAGCACTTCCAAATAGTAAACTTGGTTAACTGTTTGTCCAGTTGGTACAAATTCATAATGAATAATCCCTCTGATATCAAAAAAGTTTCGCAATATTGTTTTGACTCTTGATTTGGACTGACGGGACTTTTTAGATCATAGAGATTTGGCTGACTTCCATTGTGCACTTTGATGCTTTGTTTCAGGGTCCTATCGGTACACCCATGTTTTTGTCAGCAGTGATAACACGACCCAAAACATCATCTTGCCTCTCCAAAAGGTCATGGCAAACTTCAACTCTCCTTTGCTTTTGTTCATTGGTGAGCTACTTTGGGACCATTTTTGCACACACCTTCCTCATACCAAGATTTTCAGTTAAGATTTTCCTAACTGTTTCTCTATCAATGTTTACTTGGTCTGCTATGCTTCTCACAGTCAGCCTATGATTTTGACCCCTAATTCGATGAATTCTTGCAATGTTTTTGTCATTTCTGCCTGTTACTGGCCACCCTGACCTCTCTTCATCAGTGTTGCATTCTCTCCCTTCAGAAAAATGTTTAATCCATTTGTACACTGACGTTTTCCTCATGGCACTATCCCCATAAATTTGGAGTAACACGCCCTGATTTCACTTCCACTCTTGCCAATTTTAACAAGAAATTGAATGCTTATTCATTGCTCTAATTCAAGCTCTGATATTTTTGCGAGAGCACACAAAACACGCAACAATAATGAACGCCACTCAGGAAGACACTGCCACACGTTGACATGAACACAGCTGTGAGACACTGATATACCAAGGTTATGAAACCTTACAGAGCTGTTTGTACAGTGCTGCCACTGCAAGCGCATGGTGGCAAGTTTGCAAACCTAATTGTAAGAACTCATATAAAAGTGTTCACAGCATTACTGTGCAAAATGGCAACAATTGTATCAAATTAAATTGTTTTGTGTATTATTTCTTCTCCTCCATTCTCTGTGTTTTCTCTTTCTGAATTAATAGTTTGACCATTAGACATCCTAAATTAATGCTCTATATTCTATTTTTTCTTCTAATTTCCATCTCTTTGTCTCTTGTTCTATTTTTCAAGGAAATTTCCTTCACTTTGATTTTCAGTGTTTCATTTCTACTGTCATATTTTAATTTCCCTCTATTATCAAATAAATTTCTCAATTTTGTGGTTATCACTGTTCTGCTCTTCCAAATAGCTTTACTGCAAATGAATGCATTTTTAAATATTATACCATTATACTTGGTATGTTTCAATTTTATATAAATATTGCACTAAATTGATTATTGCCATTTGCTGTTTTCATTTAACATAGTTTTTTGACATATATCCATATTATTTTACATAAATCTACTTGTTATTTTTCAAAGCTGTAAGTATTCCATTGGATGGATATTCTACAATGTTTAATTCCATTTTAATATATTCTACATGGCACCATTTTTGGAACATTTTTTGAGATATGCTGTTTTTATAATGCAAAATTAGTTTTCCTTTTTTTGTTCATGAGCAAGGATATACTTGGGAAAAGATGGTTGTGTTTGACTATCACAGATTAATCATTCATTTTTCTGAGATTTTCATTAAAATATAACTAACATACAATATTATATCAGTTTCAGGTGTACACCATAGTTTTTCAACATTTATATACCTAAAGAAGTGATCACCATGATAAGTCCAGCAACCATCTCACACTTTGCTATGCTATCACAATATTATTGATGATATTTTCTATGCTGTATGTTACATCACCTTGATTGTTTTATACCTGGAAATTTGAAATTTTTATTCCCCTTCACCTCCCCCCTTTTAAATTTTGCAATTATACTTGACATTCAATATTATTTTGTATTAACTTAGGTGTACAGCATAGTGGTTAGACATTAATGTAATTTAAAAAGTGATTCTCCTGACTAATCTAGTACCCACCTGGCACTATACATAGTTATTACATATATTATAGACTATATTTCCTATGTTTTACTTTACATCCCCATGACTATTTTGTAACAACCAATGTGTTAATCCCTTCACCTTTTTTACTCCGATCCCCAACTCCCCTTCCATTTATTACCCCCCCAAAAATCTAGTACCCATCTGACGCCATACATAGTTAGTTATTGCAATATTATTGACAATATTCCTTTTGCTATACCCTACATCCCCATGATTACTATGTACTCCACTCAGCACAATATCCTCCAGTTCCATCCATGCCGCTGGAGATGGCAAGAAACCAATCCGTCCCAAGGCCAAGCAATATTCCATTATATATGTGTACTGTCTACTTTTTATCCATTCATCCACTGATGAACACCCAGGCTGACTCCATATCTTGGCCATTGTAGAAAATACTGCAATGAACACATGGATGTACACATCCCCCTGAAGTAGCATTTTGAGTTTGTTTGGATAAATACTCAGAAGGATTACTGGGTCATTCTGTGTCTCTTGTTATAGACTTTGTTTTAAAGTGTAGATGCCTGACTACTGCACTGTATACCTGAAACTGAAGCTGAGTAATATTGAATGCTAAGTATAATTTTATATATATATATATATATATATACAGTCACAGGATGTGGAGTACAGCATAGGGAATAGAGTCAATGGAATTGTAACAGATGGAATTGTAACAGTTATACACAATGTCAGAGGGGGTAGTAAAGTTGGGGAGGGGAGTTATTACTTTGTGAGAGGTGTAAATGTCTAATTATTGCATTGTTTGGTACACCTGAAACTAATAAAAAATAAAATAAAATAAATAAAGTGTATTTGTCTGGCATAAGCATTGCTACCCCAGCATTTTTTTTTTTTTCCATTTTCATGAAATGTATATTTTTTCTGTCCATTTACTTTCTGTCTGTGTGTGTCTTTTGATCTAAAATGAGTCTTTTGTGGACAACATATGTAAGAGTTTTGTTTTCTTATCCATTCATCCACTCTGTGTTTTGATTGGAGCATTTAATCCATTTACATTCAAATTAATCATTGATAGATAAGTAGTTATTGACATTTTCTTCTTCTTTCTTTCTTTCTTCTTTCTTTCTTTTTTTCTTTCTTTCTTTTTTTTTTTTCTTTCTTCTTTTTCTTAACAAAGCCCCCCCAAGATTCCTTGTAATACTGGTTTGGTTGTGATGAACTTCTTCAGCTGTTTGTTGTCTGGGAAGCTCTTTATCTGTCCTTTGATTCTAAATGATAGCTTTGCTGGGTAGAGTAATTTGCTTGTAGGTCCTTGCTTTTCATCACATTAAATATCTTGTGCCAATTCCTTTTGGCCTGCAAAGTTTCTGTTGGGTAATCAGCTGACAGTCTTATGGGAACTCCCCTGTAGGTAATCAATGTTTTTCTCTTGGTTTTTCTAAGATTCTCTCTTTGTCTTTAACCTTTAGTGTTTTGATTATAATGTATCTTGGTGTAGAACTGCTTGGGTTCACCATGTTTGGACTCTCTACACTTCCTAGGCTTGTCTATCTATTTCCTTCACCAGGTCAAGGAAGTTTTCTGTCTTTATTTCTTTAAATATGGTTTCAATTTCTTGCTCTCTCTCTTCTTCTTCTGGTACTTCTATGATGCAGATATTGGTATGTTTGATGTTGTCCCAAAGGCCTCTTAAACCATCCTCATTTTTTAAAATCTTTTTTTGTTTGTTTGTTTTGTTTTTGCTGTTCTGTTTGTGTGTTTTCTGCTACCTTATCTTCTAAATTGCTCATTTGATTCTCTGCATCATCTAATCTGTTGATTGCCTCTAATGTATTCTTCATTTCAGTTATTGTATTCTTTATTTCTGACTGGTTCTGTTTTATGTTTTCTATCTCTTTATTGAAATTTCCTTTGAGATCATTAAGCATCCTTATAAACAGTGTTTTGAAGGCTGCGTCTGATAGATTGCTTATCTCCATTTTATTTAGTTCGTTTTCTGGAGCGTTGTTCTTTTATTTGGGACGTGTTTATTTGTCTCTCCATTTTGCTAGTTTCCTGTGGGTTTTTTTTTATATATATTAGGTAGGGCTGCTATGTCTCCCAGGCTTAGTAGATCAGCCTTATATATTAGGTGTCCTGTTGGGCCCAGTGTTGCAATCTCCCTTGTCACCGAGCTGGGTGTTTCAGGTATTTCCCTTGTGTGGATTGTGTGTGCCCTCCTCTTGTAGTTGAGCCTTGGTTGCTCTTTACACATAAATGGGAGGGATTTGTCACAGGCTGGTTGTGAGGACAGGCCATGACAACAGCGGAGGAGCTGTTGTACAGGGACTGACCCTCTGAAGCAGGATTCACTTAAGAAGGGTTCTGGTACCTGCCCAGTCTGCCCTTTGGGTGAGTCATCCTTGAAGGCAGGCTGGTCCTGTTCTAGCTTGGTCTGTACCTGGCTACCAGGTCCCAGGGCCTCCTGGGGGGGACCTGTCACAGGGCAAGTTCAACTGCAGACTATGCCCTGCCTGGAGCTACATGGCCTGAGCCACAGAGTAAGTCACAGATAGCTGTTCTAGTCTTGGAGTTTCCTCAATAGTACAAGCTGGGAACCAAGGCTAGGGTGTTGCTAGTGCCAGGCTTAGGGCAACTCATCCAGAGATACAGGATACACCCAAGCCAGATAATGCTTATTTGGGGCTTGTAAACTTTTTTCAGATTTTAGGAAATTCCACAGCATGAGCCAAGATAGGCCGTTTGTATGGAAAAGCCATTGGAAGAGGCTTGGGTGGGCCAGCAAGTTGGGTGGGGCAGGGTCTCAGGGAATCACTAGGACAAGGAGAACAGTGTTAGACAGGTTGATGGAGACTCAGATGTGGCGGCCGCCTGCATCTGCATGCTGGGAAGGGGAAGGGCTCAACATGGCTGTTTCCAGCTCCTCTGGGAGAAAACTGCCCCTCCATCCTTTGTCCTGAAGTCAGACAATTCATTTGCATCTGTATGTCCCTGCAACTTTCATGCTATTGCCCTAGGGCTAGAGCTCAGAGAGAGTGAGTCATCAGTGAGTAAGTTTGTGTGTGGGTCCTTAAAGAGGAGCGCCTGGGACTGCAGCAGTACTTGTTTCACTTTGCCACAATTTCTGCTGGCTTTCACAATTAGAATTTGTTGGGACTTCTGCTCCTGACACTGGAACCCTGTTTTGAGCAGCCTAGTGTGGGCTGGGACCCCTTGCTCTTTGGGGTAGAACCTCTGCAGCTTAGATGTCCTTCTCTATTTTCAATGGTCACTTTCAGGAGTGGGTCTAGCCCATTCCACATCTCTGCTTCCCCACTATCATTCTCAAGATGGCTTCTTCTGTATGTCATTAATAGGATTTCAGTTTAGCTAGACTTCAGGTGATTCTCAATGATGGTTCTTTTGTATTTTAGTTGTAATTTTGATGTGGTCATGAGAAGAGGTAAGCACAGAATTTACCTACTTCACCATCTTGACGGAAATCCACAGATCAATGATTCTAATATGAAATATAACCTACCCATCTCTCTTCTCTGATTTCATTCTCTAAAAGCAACCTTAGGCATTTTCTTCCTTGGTAAATGTGACTGTGGGGAGACATCAGTCCTGCTGCCATGAGTATTCCAACCTGTTTGGCAGTATTGCTTTTCTTCTTGTAAACAACAAATCGAACTTGTAGTTTATATGTCAGTCTCTTGTGAATCTTATGATTTTGGGCCAATACAAGTTTGCCCCAGAGAAATCAAAACATTTTCTGGAATGGCAAACCTGAGGATCAAAACCCTGAGTTTGAAGCAATTTTGTTTCCCTAGAAGACCTTTCATCTTTCTTGTTAGTGTGCCACACAAGTGGTTAGGGAATTCCTTCTCTGAGAACAACAAGAACAGTGATGCTAGCCCTGTGAACAGTCACTAAATTTCATGTCTCAGGAAAAATGTATAATCAATGAACTTGTATGTTGACACAGACAAATAAATAAAAGTCTTCATGATGTAATGCGCCATGGCACAACCTTTTTTCTTAGATTAGTTGCATTAAAGATTAACACAAGATGAAAAAATATTTCTCTAATTTCTGTGTTGCTTTTTTTTTTTTTACTTTTGTTTGTTGTTCCTTATTTTTCTCATTGATTTATTCTTATTTTAATTTTCTTTCCTTGTTAATAATTGAGAAAAGTTAATAAGGTTTAAGTTTGGGTTATGAAGGGAAAGCAGTAGAAAATAATCATATGCTATTTAAAAATTAAAATGTATTCTGCTAATTAATCAGATAAAGAATAGCAGAAATCTATTGAAACCTGAGAAATAATGTTTTTCAAAGTTAATTGGTGGGAGGGAGCCACAATAATTTCTAATTAATAAATGACAATTAAATAGAAGCAGGTAAAGTAAAAAGTATGAACTAACTTTGAACTAAGATTTTATTTAAAAAAAAAAAGTATGTTTGATTTCCAAACCTAAATTCTGTCAGAATTTTTTATCTTTGTGTGAATGAACAATGGAATTTCCTTGTGGATTTAAGGAAAATAATTTCATACCTTTGACACTAGTACTTGATGAATCTACTTTTCAAAAGCTTTGCTTTACACTAATTGTCTTATGTTTGCCTAAGGATTATATTTAGATTTTATCACAGTAGTCTTGCTTATTCTGATGTTCATACACTATTTCTTCATATATATTAATGCTATGAATCAGATAAACTGTGCCATTGCCATAGGCAAAATTGTATAGAAATGGAAATCTCCAAGGAGGCTATCTCAAATCACATTAATATTATTCTGTGTCTGCCTCATCCTCCAATTGTCTGTAGGTAGATATTAAAAATGTAACTTTGAAGGTGATTTCTCTCCTCACAGAATTATGTTCCCAACAATTCTAAAATCATATTTACATTATTTATATTTGCTAATTTCTCCTTTATTGCTTATTTCTCCATGTTTGCTTATTTTCCTTCGTGAAATACTGCATTGCATAAAACGTGTTTATCATATTGAGTGCCCCTAATAAATGTTTGGTGGTTTTTCAAAGTCATTTCATATTCATTAACTATTATATAGTCTAGTCTTGTAGATGAAAAAGTCAATATCATTTAAGTGTTATGAGTGTCCAATTATACCTTTTTATATATTTCTTATATTCATCATTTCATGTTCACCTAAACATAATGTTAATAAATCATATGCAGGTGATGTTTAAATTTAGAACACTAATTTTGCTTATCATGTTATCTAAGCATGTAGCCCACGACATCATTAACTAAGATGAAGTAACCATAACGTGTGTAAATTCAAGTATTTAAACATGTTGTCATTCTCTAGTACTAATACTGTCAGATTCACTATTGATATTACCATACATATGTCAAACTCATATAATTTACATACATATGTACAGATACATAGATATAGATATAGATGGATATCCTCATTACTTGCCAATCCCATAGTAATAAATTCTACTAAGTAATAGTTATTTGTGTGGCCAAAATCGATACTTGCAGTATGTTTGTGGTCATTCATGGACATGTGGCAAGTGACAAGCTATTTGTCACCCAAGGTACATATTATCATCTGAGGTCAAGCAAGATGATGCTCTGTCTTAGTTTCACAGCTCTCATTGTAAACAAGTGTCTCTTTCACATTCTGCTTAGTGGTACACTTTTCAGATTTTTGTGCTTTTTGTTAGTGGATGATATCACTGTTTAAAATGTCCCAGAAGTGTAATGCTGAAGTATGTTCCAGTGCTCTCCACACAAGAAACTTTAATGTGCCTTATGGAGAAAAATGTGTCTTAGGTAGCGTAGTTCAGGCATGAGGTATAGAGCCAGTTGGCCATGAGTACAATGTTAATATATTGAAATATATAAAGTGTCTTTAAACATAAACACACATAAAGCAAGGCTACTTACAGATCAGTTAATGCAAATGTGGCTAAAGGCTCATGGGACGTGAACCTTGTGTTTCTTCTGGGATGATGGTTCAGTGTTTGCTAATTCAGAGTTTGCAGAGACTATAGATTTTAATTACCATTAACAATTTGAATGATTGTAAATAGATGATAGATACCATATTTCCCGAAAATAAGACCTAGCCAGACCATCAGCTCTAATGCATCTTTTGGAACAAAAATTAATATAAGACCCAGTCTTATTTTAATATAATATAATATATAACATAACATAACATAACATAATATAATATAATATAGTACCAGGTATTATATTAATTTTTGCTCCAAAAGATGCATTACAGTCGATGGTCCTGCTAGGTTTTATTTTCGGGGAAACGCAGTAGATAGATAGATAAATAGATAGATAGATATCTACATATATACATACATAAAAATATTAAAAACATAGATTTTGATATTTTTGTATCTTCTAACTTTTCTACAATGATATTTAATATATTCCCAACTGACACTCAACATTTAGCCTAAATAATAAAATAAAAATATTTTTGATTGGGTACATTCTGCAAGCACATGGATGTGTTTGAATGTGTGTTTTTTAACTGCTTCACTTACCAAAAAAAAAATACTTTGTAAGTTTATCTGTGTTTTTGAATTTCTGCTTTAGCACAACTAGGTGATAATTTCTGTTTTAGTATAGATCTTTTGTTTCCAATGTTCCCTGAACTAGCAACACCAAAATCGTCTGAGAAATTGTAAGAAAATTCTCAAGCCTCACCTCAGATTTAGTAATTCAGAGTCTCTGGAGGTGGGGCCCAGAAATCTGTGTTTTAACAAGACTCCAAGTGATTGTGACACACACTAAAGTTTGAGAACCACTGGTATAGACAATTGACATGAACATGCAGAGATTTGGCAATATTCTATTACCACAATTCAATAAGACAATGTTTTTAAATTAAATTTATTCAGGTGACATTGATTAGTAAAATTATATAGGTTTAAAATGTACAATTCTATAATACAGCATCTACGTGCATATATTGCATTGTGTGTTCACCACCCAAAGTCAAATCTTCCGTCACCATATGTTTGATCCCCTTTACCCTCTTCTACCTCCCCACCTTACCCCCTTACCCTTTGGTAACCACTAAACTGTTGTCTGTGTTCATGAGTTTTTGCTTGTTTGTCTTGTTCCTTTGTTACTTTCAGTTTTATATCCCACATATGAGTGATATCATATGATCCTCGAGTTGTTCTGTCTGACTTATTTAGCTTAGCATGATAACTCAAGATCCATCCATGTTGTTTCACATGGCAGTATTTCCTCTTGTCTTATGGCTAAGTAATATTCCATTTTATGTACCACATCTTATTTATCCAATCATCTATTGAAGGGCACGTCAGTATTTTCCATGTCTTGCCCACTGTTAATAATGCTGCAGTGAACATAGGGGTACATAAAATTTTGTGCATAAATGTTTTCAGATTTTTGTTTGTTTGTTTGTTTTGTTTGTTTGTTTGTTTGAGGTGGATACCCAGAAGAGGGATTGCTGGGTTGTATGGTAATTCTATTCTTTATTTTTTGAGGAACGTCCATACTGTTTTTCATAGTAGATGTACTAATTTGCATTCCCACCAGCAGTATATGAGGGTTCCTTTTTCTCCACAGCCTCTCCAACACTTGTTATCCTTTGTCTTGTTGATGATAGCCATTCTAACCGATGTGTGTTGATACCTCACTGTGGCTTTGATTTGCATTTCCCAAATAGCCAGTGAAGTTGAGCATTTTTTTTTCATATATTTGTTGGCCATTTGTATGTCTTCTTGGGAGAAGTGTATGTTCAGATCCTCTGCCCATTAAAAAATAAATAATTTTTTTGTTTTTGTTTTTGTTGTTGTGGAGTTGTTTGTGTTCTTTATATGTTTTGGATATTAGCCTCTTATTGGAGATGTTGTTTGCAAATATCTTCTCCCATTCAGTTGACTGCCTCTTTGTTTTGTCGATGGCTTCTTTTGCTGTGTGGAAGCTTTTTTTTGATATAGTTTAATTCATTTATTTTTGCTTTTACTTCCCTTACCTTTCATAAAATCCTCTCTAAGACCAAGGTCCATAAGTTTAGTACCTATGTTGTTGTTTTTTTGCAATTTATTCTTTCAGATATTATCTTTAGCCATAAACAATGCCTGCCATCAAATAGCCTGAATAAGGACTTAATGCTTGGGGATAGGTGTGTGTTTGTATGTGTGGATGTAACACGTTACGTTATTGTACATGTGGTATAATCTTAATTTGAATAAAATGGTAGATATTTGTTAACTTCATATTGACTTCTCTATTTGAATACACTATAAATAAATTATAAATATAAATATACACATACATATAAATATGATGATAACTTCAGAAAAATTCTGTTAATAATATTTCAACTATATAATTCTAGTACCAATGTCTTTCATTGCAGTTAGAATGTTCAGGAGATAATATTTTATAAATAGTCATAGATACCTTTAGTCAATCATTCATAATGACATACCACATGTACAATAATGCAACATGTCACATGCACATATACAAACACACACATATCCCAAAGCATTAAGTCTTTATTCAAGTGATTTGATGGCAGGCATTGTCTATGACAAGAAATTTCAAAAATATTTATTTGTTCTATGCTGAAATAAAAATATAAGAGATATTTTGCAAACTACTTATATTAAATAAAAACAAACATTAATATAGCATTCTTCATTTCCTGACAGTTTTTATATATGATATAAATTGCAGTTCATTTATATTCTGCAAACATTATTAATATGGAATTTAGAACAAGAAAATTTAAAAAAAAGTATAAATACCCGGAAAAGAAATTCAGACTTTCAGAGATAATAACTACAATATCTTCAGATATAGAAAACAAACCTCCATATGAGAGATTTTAATAATAAAACATTTTTAATGTCTTGGTAATTTCATAAAAGAGCACTGATTTCAGAATGAAACACAACAAAATCTGTTTTAGATATCATCCACAAACGCCAGTAACTTTTTTTTCCAGATGTTTTATTTGTTTTTCATAGTTTCCATCATGCCAGTGGCAAGTTATATCGTGAAGCCAGACCTTAGCAACTTCTGAGATAAAATCAATAATCCAGGGATCTCTTGTGATTTTATCCAGATTTTAAAAATGTCTTGCACAAGATCATCAGCCTCGAGTCTAAACATCTCTAAATGCCTTCTCAAAATGCCTTCACACGGACCAAAATTTAGAAAGAAGATCTGAAGTAAACAAGAGATCCTGGAGTTAAACCAGTAATGTCTGAGGTTGCAGCAAGCATGATGATAACTTCATCTATTTTTTTGCAAGATAATTTGCCTTTCTCTCACCGACCTATTTCATAGAAAGGAAAATAAAAATTACTTTGCAGGTGATAAATATCTCTTAAAGGATTTAACACAGCCAAAATTTAAGAATTGGTGAAAGCAGAACTATATGCTGCGTTTACAGAACAAAGAGTTGTAGTTTTAACCAAGTTTGAATATTTCCAATTTGGAAAAATAAATAATTGAAAATTTGCTGTTCACAAAAGTAATGTGAGTTCCACTCTATTGTTTATATGTCTCAGCTTTTTGATTCTTAGATGGACCACTTATAGTCAGTTTAAGGAACAATCTTTTAGGATTTTGCTGGTTTTGATTCTTTGTCATCTGGATTTGTCCAGAGCTCAAGACCTGCCTAGAACATTTCTGGGCTTGTATTCCAACTAATAATACTTCATATATTTTTTTTAACCTATGAAACTCCCAAGAACTGTTCTACCAACTAAATCTATTCTGAACCTTGTTATGTATATGAAGAATGGATTCATGTTACGAGTAGAAATAATTATCTTCAGATGAGCACAGACACGTTTTAATTTATTTGAAGGAAACTCCATTAGATCGGAACTAAGAAAAAATGGAATGAGCAAAATTACCTACTTGCTTAAGTACATGTATTAGCTATTTCAGGCCACCAGGAGACCTCTAAGTAAACCACTGTTCTGCAAAAGTCCAATGAACAGAGAATACAGCTATGCTAATTAGAATGATCCAATAAATATAATACGCCTAATAAGCAAGGAGTCTATCAGGAAGTGCTGACCATTTAATGAGACATGAAGTGATACTGCTTTCTAAGGTATTACTAACATAAGATTTTTCACATATTTCAGGGCAATGTGTAAGAGCACGTAAGAATTAAGGAGGGGGGACAAGGTATGATAATATCTTCAATAATGAAAATGTTTTATTTAAATTCCTTTCTAAAGCTCCTATTATATTAGAAAATACCTCAAGGAGATGACTAAGCCCATTAAGGGTATTATTAGAAATGGCAGATAAGACGGCTTATTCTACTTCCTATACTTTTCTGATGCTATAAAATGCCCTTCATGTTTGTATACATATTTTTTTTTTCTTCTCTGAGAGCATGTATTATTCTGGCCCAATGCCTGTGTTTTTTATTTTTTTGTTTGTTTTTTTGTTTTGTTTTGTTTTGTTTTGTTTTTTACTATTAGTTATATTTAGTACACTCAGTGCTGTGCAACAATCACCACTATTGAGTTTGAGAATATTTTCATCACCCCAAAAGGAAATCTCATGCTCATTTTACAGTCACTAGCTCCTGGAAACCACTAATTTGTTTTCTGTCTCTATGGATTAATCTATTTTGTACACTTGATGTAAATCATATAACATGCGACCTTTGTGTACGGTTATTTTACTTAGCATATTTTCAAGGTTCATCCATGTATTAACATATGTGATACTTCATTTCTTTGTATTGCCAAATAATATGCTATTGTATTTATGAATTCATCAGTTGATGAATATTTACATTGTGTTTCACTTTTGGCTATTGGGAATATTGCTGCCAGGAACATCTGTGTATAAATTTTTGTTTGAGGTATCTGTTTACAATTCTTTTAGGTATATACTCAGGAGTGGAATCACATAGTTATATGATAGTTCTATGTTTAAATTTTGAGGAACTGCCAAACTAGTTTCCACAGTGGTTGTACCATTTTACATTCATATCAGCAATGTCCAAGTGTTCCAATTTCTTTACAATTTGGTCAACACTTTATTTAATTTTATTATAACAATCTTAATGGGTGTAAATTGATATCCCATTGTGGTTTGCTTTGCATTTCCCTAATAAATAATGATGTTGACCATGTTTTCATGAGCTTCTTTGTAAATCGTCTTTGGAGAAATGTTTATTCATATCTTTCGCCCATTTTTAATTGGGTTACTTTTATTCTTGTTAAGCTGTAGTATTTCTTTTTATATCCTAGATACTAATCCCTTGTCAGATATTTGATTTGCAGATACATTCTCCCATTCTGTAGGTTGTCTTTTCACTTTGTTTACAGTATCCTCTGATGTACAAAACATGTTAATTTTAATAAAAGCCCAATATGTTTCTTTTTCTTTTCTGCTTATACTTTTACATCATGTATAATTAACCATTGCCAATTCTAAGGTTATGAATACCTATGCTATGTTTTCTTTTAAAAGCCTGGTGATTTTAGCTATTATATTTATGTATTTGATCCACTTTGAGTTAGTTTTATGTATAATTTGAAGTAAGAATCCAGCTTCATTCTCTTGTGTATGGATATCAATTTGTCCCAGCACCATTTGTTGAAAAGACAATTTTTTCCCCATTGAATGGTCCTGGCACCTTTGCCAGGATTACTAGATCATAAATGTATGGGTTCATTTCTGGATACTCAGTTCTAGTCCATAGATCTATACGTAATGTATATCCTTATGCAAATATCAAATTGTTATGATTATTGTAACTTTATAGGAACTTGTTTTAATCTTTATTAAATTTATTGGTGTGACATTGGATAGCAAAATTACATAGGTTTCAAGTGTACAATTCTATAATACATCATCTATACATTGCATTGTGTGTTCACCTCCCAGTATGAGTCCCCTAATGTTGTTCTTCTTTTTAAAGAGTGTATTTGCTATTTGAGGACCCTCGCAATTCCATATGGATTTTAGATTAGGCTTTTCAATTTCAGAAAAAAAAAAGCTGTTAGAATTTTGATGAAGAATGCATTGAAAGCATGGAGAGATTTCAGTGTTAGCACCATTTTAACACTATCATGTCTTCCACTCCAAAAGCATAGATATATTACCATTTAATTATTTTTATTTCTTTCAATAATATTTTACAGTTTTCACCATACATATCTTAAACTTCCATAGATGAATTTATTCTAATTATTTTATTCTGTTTGATGCTATTTTAAATGGAATTGTTTTCTTTCACTATGTACTAAATTTAGCATAATAATCTTATACTCAGCAACTTTGCTGAATTCTTCTAATAACTCTAATAGTTTTTGTGTTTATGTGTGTGGATTCTTTAGGATTTTCTATAGACAAGGTCATGTGTTCTACAAATAGGAACATTTTACTTCTTCCTTTCCAACATTGATGTTGTTTATTTCTTTTTGTTGCCTAATTTCTCTTGCCAGAACTTTCAGCAGAACATTGAAATAACAGTGATGAAAATGGGATGCTTGTCTTGTTTCTGATCTTAGGGTTATAACTTTCAGTCTTTCGCCATTTAGTATTATGTTAGCTGTGGGTTACTAATGTTCTTTTACATGTTGAAGAAATTCCTGTATATTCCTTCTTTGCTGTTTTTATCATGAAAGTATGTTGGATTTTGTCAGATGTTTTCTCTATGTCAATTGAGACAATTATGCTAGTTTTCCCTTTATTCTGTTAATGTGGTATATTATATTGTCTGATTTTCATATGTTGAATCACCCTTGCATTATTGAGATAAATTCCATTTGGCCATTGGGGATAATCCTTTTAATAGTTTATAGATTTAGTTTGCTACCATTTTGTTGAGGATTTTTGTGTCTGCCTTGATAAGGTCTATTGTTTTCATTTATTGTGATATATTTGTGTGGCCTGGTGTCAGGGTAACATTGATCTTTTTTATTTTTATTTTTTTTTATTTTTTTAATTAAATTTATTGGGGTGACAATTGTTAGTAAAATTACATAGATTTCAGGTGTACAATTCTGTATTACATCATCTATAAATCCCATTGTGTGTTCATCACCCAGAGTCAGTTCTCCTTCCATCACCATATATTCGATCCCCTTTACCCTCATCTCCCACCCCCCACCCCCCACCCCTCTTATAGAATGAAATAATAAATGCTTTTTTTGTCTGTTAGAGAATTTGAGAAGCATTTGATGTTGGCTTTTTAAATTTTCTGGTAGAATTAACCAGTGAAGTAATCTGGCTCTTTTTGTTGGGAAGTTTTTGATTAATGAATCAACCTCTTTCTAAATCTGTTATGATTTTCTATTTATTTTTGAGTTAGTTTTAATAATTTGTATGCCTCTAGGAATTTGTCCATTTTTCTAGGCTTTCTAAGTTTTTAGCATTCAATGGTTGATGGTATTCTCTTAAAATTATTTTTATCTTTTATTTTATTCTTATTTGGGGGGCCAGTAGTAATATTCACTTTTATTTCAATTTCAGTTATTTTTTTATAGTCCGTTTCCCTAAATATTAGTCAATTTGTTGCTCTTTCCAAAAATACAACTTTGATTTTATTTATTCCATTGTTTTTTTTATTCTCTATTTCATTTATCTCCACTATAATCTTTCTTATAGTCTTTTTTCTGCTACCTTTGGGTTTACTTTGTTCTTTTTCTGGTTCTTTAAGATATAAAGCTAGGACATTGATATGACATCTTTCTCTCTTTTAATATAGCCATTTATACCTATAAATTTATCTCTGAACACTTCTCAGAGGTGTTAAAGAGTGGTATAGGGAAAGTGTTCTATAGTCTTATGATTAAATCTCAGTTTTTAGTGGGCCTCTTTCCAAGGGCTCTGACCTTTACAAGCTTTTCCTACCCTCCTTTTTTTTTTCTTCTTCTCCTCACCCTAGGTGAGACAGGAATGTTAGAGCTAGATAAATTTGATACCTGTCATCTCTATGAGCTTGAATCCATATGGTGTTTCTGCGGGTTCTCACAGACTTGCTAATGGTTTTCAGGAAACTGACTTCGGCCTACTCCTTGTTTAATAGTGAGTGCCCTGACTCTCAGTTGATGTATTTCAGGCAGGCAGAAAAATATCCAGAGAAGAGTAAACTTCAATACATTTGGGAAAAAATAATTTTGGAAAGTAGGAAATATCAGTGTTGCCAAATGTAACGGAAATATAAAGAAAGTCATGTTTAAGAGTCTTGGCCACACACACACAGACACACACACACACACACACACACACACACACGGAATGGAGAGAGCATAGTGCTGTATGCACAGATGGTGTAGTTGCCATTTAGTTTGATTTAATAGATCTGTCCAATTGTTTTTTAAATATTTTTAGACTTAAAGAAATTAGTTTCTCGCCTTTTAAATGTGTATATATATAGTGTGTGTGTATATATATATATATATATATATATATATATATATGTATATATGTGTATATATATGTATATATATATATATATATCCATCATATTCACTCATTTAGCTCTAATTTCTTCAAAATTAAAAATAATTAAGAGGAAAACTTCTCAACAAAGCAAATTAAATACGGAGTAGACAAATATTCTATCATCATTCAAAGTAAATGACTACTATTGCTTTCATTTAAAAAAAAAATACATTAAAAAGCTTGTGAATTATGGTGTCCTTACATTGAAAAGTGATTTTGTCTATTTTTTTTCCCCAAAAGCACTATCAGTTCAATTAATAAAATGTATTGGAAACCTGTATACACACAGTTATAGTGCATTTTGTAGAAATGTTGTTCAAATACCAACATTTGAAAAGCATTGGTACACTTCCCATCAAACTTGGCAGATTTCTAAACATTTATTTCTGCCCATAAATATGATCTCATACATATGTTTTTCAATATCACAAATTGAACAGTTAGTGGTAAAATAATTTTTAGAAAACACAACAATATTATAAGTCTTTATTTGTACAGCCCTCATTTAACCTTTATATTCATATAATGACTGGGTTCAAACTCAGATTGCAATAAAATCACTCATTGCAGGACATAAAAAGAAGCAAAGTTCTGTAGCAACTCTCATAAGGTTGCTAGGGTGACAGGTAAGACAAGTTATAATTGACACTAATTGGTACTCCAATTACTATGGCACTTCTTCTTTATAAAAATGTGTGCAGGAGAGCTTGGTAGTTTTCAAAGCATTAAAAACATGTCTTGTATGATGTAAACCCACTGATATCTGTAACTGAATAACAAACATTTTAGCAGCAATCAGAGGTGACATTCTGAAAAATACATTATTGCTTTAGAAAAATATTTAGAGGTAATATAAAAATGCTACATATTACATACAATTTGTTCTTTTTTAAAGTGAATTTTTATTATAATATTCATTAAATGATGAACATAAATGTTAAAAATTATTCTAGCTGAAATATAAGTATTCAGTCGTAACTACTCTCTATGATATGTGTAGGTCCTTCAAGTTTTCTCTTAATAGTGATAAAGAATTGAAATATTAGGAATGATTTTAGTCCTGCTTTTTTGACCTAATATCTTTAACTAATAAGCATTTTCCCAGTGTACTCCAACATTACTTATTTATAGTAAACATTTTCAGTGGCTGCATACAATTCTATTAGGTGGATTTATCACCATATATCTAGCCATTTCCCTATGTTAGGAAATGTAGGCTATTTCCAAACTTTGCTATTATAAAACAACAAACATACATACAAACAAACAAACAAACAAAAAACACTACATTTAAAATCTTTGTGCATATCAGTATTCCCAATTAATAATTATTTCAAGAATAAACAGCTATAATTTTGGAGGGATAAAAACAGACACATTTTGAAGTATGTTCATACATAGGTACATGTTGCCAAACTGCTTTATAAAAGAATAAATTCACTTACAACTCTCAGAATAAGGTCTTATAAATACTTAATAGCCTAGGTAATTTTTTTTTTTTTATAATTTTGTTTTAAACTGTATTTCTCTTATTACTGGTGAGGCACGCAGTTTTCATATATTTGTTTGCTACCTGTGAGCCTAAGGAATTATCAGTTCATTGCCTTTACTCATTTTTTAATTGAAGTCAGAGTGTTTGCATTTTATTGCTGTGTACTCGTGCCTTATTTAATAAAATATAATTGTATGTCAAATGGCAATGAATGTATCCCCCATTTCTGATCTGTGGAGTTTGGTTACTATTTTACGTATGCAAGTTTTAAATATTTATTGTTAAAATCTATCCATCTTCTGCTTTATAATGTCTTCTTTTATTTGAATAAAAGTTAATCTATCCAAAATGATCACATTTTTATTTATTTAGAATACTTTAGTATGTCTTGTAAGATAAGACTCTAACTGTATCTTTTTTCCAAGTAGTTAACCACTTGTCTAGACACTATTTAATATAAGTTTTCTTCCTTCTTAATTTGTACTTTTTCTTTTATCATATAACAAGCTGATATGTAATAGGTCCTATTTCCTGACTGTCAATTCGGATTTATAGCTGTTTCCCTCCAATTTTATGTCAGTTCATACTATTAAGTCTGGAATGGCTAGTGCCCTTTCATCGCCCTTCTATATTATAATTCTTTTTGTTAGTCTCATCTGCTTATTTTTCCTGATAAGCTTCATATTCATTTGGTCAAAGTTCCAAAATAAATTCTACTTTTTCTTTTTTTTTTTAGTAGAATTGAATTGAATCCATTAATAAACAGGAGTTAAAATTTGTCTAAGAGTGGCTTTAACCCAAATTAAGGAAGCTAATCTGGACTCATCACTGAAATCACAGGAATTAGTACACAAAACCAGTTCAGTCAATATTTCTTCATTGTGGTCCAAGATTTATAAATATTACTGTTATGGAATTCAACTATTCTTATTTATTAAATGGTACCCTTCAGTGTCTGAGAATAGTTCAGTATTTAGGAATTATGGAAACGTCACTGGTCATCCCATGATGTCATTAGTCATAATGCTGAACAAGAAGAGCAATTAGACTCTGAGATATAGTAGTGAGTGTTAATGCAGAGTGAGAACCCTGCAAAAATGTTAATAAGTAAAATGCAAGATTCATAATCCTAGGCTTACTCCTCCTCTCACAAAAGTGTTACATATTCTCCCATATTTTTGGCAATCACGGTAGTGCTTGGACTGTGAAAGTTTTCAAGGGGAGGAAAGATTGATTCTTCTTTCTGCATAAACATTGTTAAGAAAGTCAGTTTCTAAGCTAGCTGGAAGAAGCTGTTCCCCTAGATACATGAGTAAACTATATTTCAAGATCCTTCTCTACAAAGTAATATTGGAATTCTACACAATTCTCAGGTCCCTCAAAAGTAGCCTTAGTACTAGAAACATTATCTACATGATATTTATTTCTACTTTTTCCCATGAGAAATATTATTCACACATTCTCCTGTATGCCAAAATAAAATAAAAAGCCTAGTTGTAATAGTTTTCTGTTTTATTTATTTTAATGTGGTCCCTTGATTTCACATAAGGTATAAAAAGTCTTAAATGAATTAAAGTTCTTTAGGGGGAGAAAAAACAGATAAAAATCAGGATCAGGAAAAATACAAAAAGAAGAAACAATCAAAAGTCAGGAGCAAAAAAAAAATTGTAGATACTAAGCCAGAGTCCTACAGAATTAGAGTTGAATTGAAAATCTGGCTTAAACAAAATAGATGCATGTTCAGCAATGTGATTGCTTTGTTCACCAGGCCTACACATACGGATAAATCAAAAGAAAAGGATCATTTCCCAGGCTTTTGTTAAGGAAGAAATTTCAGACATGGTCTCATAGTGGAAGCAAAATTGATGATGTGAAAAGTGTTGGCAGCTATATTCCTTCAATAAAGAGAACGCGAGTTTGTATTTATTAGATTGTTGCTTGTTAAATGTTTCCTTTTTACAGCAGTCTTCAATATTGGTCAATGTAATAGTGCTAAAGCATAGGTCTATTGTCACCTGGGGGTTGGAAGCAAATCAAAGTAACCAAAGTACCTAGCTTTCTGTCATTTACCGTCATTCCAGAAAATAGCAGGGAGATATGAAGTAGTTCAATAGTGAATTACAAGCTGCCTTATAAATACATCAATTCTTTGAACCAGGCCATCAGCAAATTTTGAACATCAAACCTTTTGAAATCATAATCTTTGGCCTGGTTCTATGTGGTATATTAAAGAGTATTTATATACTTAGCAAATTATCTGCATGAGTAGCATGGTCTGTGTCCACCTGTGCAAGTAAAGAAGCTGATTCCAGCTGCTGTGTGGTTGCATAGTTATTTCACCCCTGAAGAGAATAGCTGAGGAATTTTTCATGTCTAAAGAATGAGCTTATTCCTCCATTTATTCTAATTGTAGTTGATCTTGTGTATTAAAACTCCACTCTCACTACATTTTCTAATTGTTTATCAACATATTTTAACATTTTTCTGGTTTAAATATTGTTTCATCGGGCAGAGATTTTATCCTAATATTAAATTGCCAGTGGGCATTTTGTTGACCTATTATTTATTTATTCGTAGAAAATGTTCTGTGAACTGTCCCTCGCCTACCCCAAAATCTCATCTATAATCACTCTTCAGCGTCTTCTTACCTGGGTCTTTGCTTAAATGGCATTTCCTGAGACAGAAGTTCATGGACCTTTTGGTCCAATATATCTGCCCACACACTCTCTATCCCATCATTGACTTTTATATTTTTCACAGCACTTATTATATTTTAGGATCTAAAACAGACTTTAACACACAGAGGTGTATCAAAGAGTATTCGTAGGATCAATGAATTACAGAAGGATGAATAAAAACATAAATAAAAATGTCAATGTAAATAACATGTGCTGAGCTTTTAATTAGAATACTTAATGGTAGTTGAAAGTAAACATATTTTAGCACACTAAAATGTTGACCTCTGGTTTCTCTAATCATTGTAATAATATGAATATTGGATTTCATCAAAAATTTAAGAACAATATTAGTGCATTACTTATTTTATCAGACCTTTCAAAATCATACATTTTACTAATATATATGTCCCAGTGTTCCTTGCATGTTTCGATAAACTCTATTTGTAGGATCATCTTTAAATACCCTAGGTTCTATAATACTATTATTTCATCAAGAATTTTTTCACCTACACTTCACAATTTTTACTTAGTTTATATTAAAAATAAACAGATTAATCTTTATTTGTAGGTCTTTAAAAATATTCAGATTTCTTTCTTGACCACTTTTACTTTTTCTTTGATTCGGTTAAGTGTGAGCTGAAAAAATGGCCCATGCAAAGAATGATTTTACTATATTTAAGCAGTTAAGCTTTTATTCCTTACATTAGCCAATTTGATTGACCTCATAGCTAATATTAGATGAAATATAAAAAAATGTTTTTCTAAATATCTGTTTTAAATGGATATTTGGATTTTTAGAGAGCAATTTTAATTCAAATAAAAATTAATTTTTAACCAAAGAAATATTTATTGTGTGTTTAGGTGGCTTGTAGAGGTTATTTATGTGTGTGTAAGTATGAGCATGTGTGTGTGTGTGTGTGAGTGTGTGTGTGTCACTTACCTGTCAATGTGTCCAAGTGAAATTTGGGATATCTGTAACTTAAGGACAATTAAAATAATATAGACTTAGACACAACTGGTACAACTATATAATTTCTATAAGATTACACCGAGTTCTGTCAACCTCAGATGCATTTTTTTTGTACTAGATGCAATGTTACTTCTTCATGTATTTGTTTTAGTATTAAGGGGGTCTTAAAGACAAATACATTTGAGTTATCAACTAAAAGAAATCAGCCATTCTGCTTTTGTACTAGAGGATGAATTGGCCCTTAGGTTTTAGTCTAAATAATTTATTTTGGTCTATTCCATAGGGTCTATTTTGTTTTTCTGCTATACGAATCTTTTATACTGTGCTAATGCTAATTAATTGTACCAAATATTATGACAAAATGTCTCGTATACTCAACTTAGGTAATAAAAAGTTTCTTGCTTTTTTCTGCCTGAGGTAATAATGTTCAGTGAATTTTTTTTCTTCTCACTTGGGTTCAACAGAGAATCAGTGATTTCTAAAACCCTAATAAGTCATAGCATTGTATATATATATATATATATATATATATATATATATATATATATTAATACAATGCCTGTTGATGGACTGTACAGGGAAAGAAAATTAAAGCCTTTTCTTTGAACACTGCAATTTGGAAATGATCTTTCATTACACACTGACTTTACATATCAGTAAAAAGTATAATTGAGAAAGTTTTATTATTTTAACATTTTAGTATTTTTCAATTATAGTTATACAGTATTATATTACTTTGAGGTGCACAGAAAAGTGATCAGATATTTATATAACTTACAAAGTGATCACTGATAAAATCAGTACCCATCTAATGCCATGCATAGTTGTATGACACTACTGAATAGATTTCCCATGCTATATTCTACATCTTTTGTAGCTACCAATTTATACATGTTAATCCGCTCACCCACTTCATGCATCCCCCACACCCCACATCTGGCAACCATCAAAATGCTCTCTGTATCTATGAGGTTATTTCTGTATTGTTTGTTTGTTTATCTCATTCTCTATATCCCACATATAAATGAAATCATACAGCATTTGTCTTTCTCTGTCTGACTTACTCCACTCAGCATAATACCTTGTAGATCTGTTCATGTTGTTGCAGATGGCAAAATTTCATTCTTTTTTGTGGCTGAGTAGTATTCCATTGTATATATGTACCATCTCTTTATCCATTCATGTATCGATGGGCAACCAGGTTTCCTCCATATCTTGGCTATGGTAAATAATGCTGCAATGAACATATGGATGTACATATCCCTTTGAAATAGTATTTTGGGGTTCTTTGGATAAATACACAGAGTGGGATGACTGGGTCCTTCTTTGTCTCTTGTTATGTAGCCTTTGTTTTAAAGTCCATTTTGTCTGGTATGTCTGGTATAAGTATTGATACCTTGCTACCCCAGGTTTTTTCTTTTTTTTTTTTTGGTTTTTTTTTTTCTGTTCTCATGGAATATCTTTACATCTTTTTACTTTCAATATGTGTATGTCTTTCGATCTGAAGTGAGTTTCTTATAAACAGCATATGTAAGGGTCTTGTTTTCTTATCCATTGAGCCACCCTATGTCTCTTGATTGGAGCACTTAATCCATTTACATTTAAAATAATTGTTGATAGATATGAAGTAATTGCTGTTTTATTATTCATATTTTTGATCTTTTCTTTCTTTCTTTTTTATTGTTCTTAAAGAAGTCCCTTTAACATTTCTTGTAATACTGGTTTGGTGGCTGTGAACTCTTTTAGATATTCCTTGTCTGGGAAGCTCTATATCTGTCCTTCAATTCTAAATGATACCTCTGCTGGGTAGAGTCATCATGGTTCTTGCTTTTCATAACTTTGAATAATTTGTATCAATCCCTTCAGGCTTGCAAAATTTCTGTTGAGTAATCAGCTGACAGTCTTGTGGAAGCTCCCTTGTAGGTAACTAACTGCTATTCTCTTCCTGCTTTTACGATTCTTTCTTTGTCTTTAACCCTTGGCAATTTAATTGTGATGTGTCTTGACCTCTTTGGGTTCATGTTATCTGAGACTCTCTAAACTTCCTGGGCTTTGATGTCTATTTCCTTCGCCAGGTTAGGAAAGTTTTCCATCATTATTTCTTCAAATAAGTTTTTAATTGTTTCCTCTCTATCTCTTCCATCTGGTAACCTTATGATGCAAATATTGGTACACTTGATGTTGTCACAGAAGTTCCTTAAACTATCCTCATTTTTTGTTTTTTGATTCTTTTTTATCTTTTTGCTGTTCTGTTGGGTGTTTCTGCTACCTTATCTTCTAAATCTCTGATTCATGATTCAGTCCTCTGCTTCATCTAATCTACTGTTGATTCCCTCTAACATATTCTTCATTTCAGTTATTGTAGTCTTTATTTCTGACTGGATTTTTTTTTTTTTTACGTTTTCTATTTCTACTTTTATGTTTCCTGTCTCTTTGATGAAGTTCTCCCTGAGATCACTGAGCATCCTATAATTAGTGTTTTCATGTCTGCATATGGTAGGGTGCTTTTCTCCATTTTGTTTACTTCTTTTTCTGGGACTTTGTTCTGTTCTTTTATGTGGGACATGTTTCTTTCTCTCCATTTTGGCTGCCTCCTTGTATTTGTTTCTATGTATAAGATAGGGCTGCTATGTCTCCCAGTCTTAGTAGACTGGCCTTATGTAGTAGGTGTGCTGTGGAGCCCAGTAGCATAGTCTCTCTGACCACCTGACCTGGATGCTCAAGGTGTTTCCTTTGTGTGAGTTCTGTGTGTCCTCCTGTTGTAGTTGAGCCTTGGTTGCTCTTTGCATTTCAGTGGGAGGGACGATCATCCAGCTGATTGGTTGTGAGGACTGGCAATGAATACAATGGAAGAGCTGTTGTAAACAGGCTGACTCTACAGAGCATGATTCACTTTAGCAAGTCTCTGGTGCCTTCCTAGTCTGTCCTTTGGGTGTGTCTTTTGTGGAGGTTTTTGGGTGTTTGATTTTGTCTAAAGTTGACCATCAGGTGTGTTAGTTATGGGCCTCTTGGGAGGGGTTCTGTTGCAGGCCAATGTCAACCTCTGCCTGTGTCTTATCGAGGGCTACCAGGTATGAGCTACAAAGTAATCTGCAGATGGTTGTCACTTGTGCTAGGATCAGATGTGCCTGGGAGAGGCTAAGTTGTGAACCAAGGCTCGCTGCCACTAGTGCCAAAGCTTGGAACTGCTTTGCGAGAAGTATGGGACAGATACTGTTTGTTTAGAGTTTGTGAACCTTGGAGAGATTTTAAGAAAGTCCTCATCATGAGCGAAGACAGCCTGTTTATATGGAAAAGCCACCAGAATCAGCTTGGATGGGCTCCCAAGTTGGGTCAGGCAGGGTCTAAGGAATTACTAGGGCAGGGTAAATAGTGTCACCCAAGTTGATGGAGACTCAGATATGGTGCTTGCCTGCATATGGAGCTGGGTTTAGGGAGGGTTCAACAAAGGAACAGTGTCTTCTGCCAGCACTTCTGTCTGGGAGAAAATTTCCCCTCCAGCCCTTGCCCTGAAACCACACAATTAAGTTCTTCCATGTATACCTAGTGCCTTTGAAGCTGCTGCCCCAGAGCTGGAGCTCAGAGCCAGTGAGTGCATTAGACAGTGAGTCAGTGTATGATCCTTTTAAGAAGAGTGCCTGGGACTCCAGCAGCTCTGTCTCACTCAGCCACAATCTGTGGTGGTTTTCACAGAAGTATGGGGACTTCTCTTCTTGGCACTAAGCCAGAGAGCCTGGTGTGGGGTTCAGGCCTCTCACTCCTCAGGGTAGATTCCCAAAGATATAGTAGCCCTCCTGATTTTTCACCATCACCCATGGGTGTGAAACCAGCCCGTTCCACTTCTCTGCTCCTCCTACCAGTTTTGACATGGTTTCTTTTCTATATGCTTAGTTATAGGACTTCTGTTCAGCTGTACTTCAGGTGATTCTCAATGATGGTTGTTCTGTAGTTGTAATTTTGATGTGGTTGTAGAGGAGGCAAGCACAGTGTTTACCTACTCCACCAACTTGACAATTGAGAAAGTTTTAAATGGCAGTTATTTCTCTTACCATCTATTGAACATTATAATACACGTATGGAAGCACAGGGAATTAAAACAATGCAGAAAATACTGGAAATTTGTGTGGCTGCTGGTAACTTCTCTCTACATCATTGGAAAAGCAAGTTAACCTCTTTCCTTCCATTTTGCCTTTGACTTGTGATGTGATAGAAGGAGTTAGCTCCTATTTGTAAAGATCATTGAAGTTGAAAACTAGTGTGTACCCAGAGAAAGTACTTTAATTAGATTTTAAATGATTCAAACATAGCCCGATGTAAAACATCTCCCCAAACACTTGCTCTCTCTTTTCAAATGAGTGTGTTTTTCTACAGAACATGAATTCATTTGGATTACTTTTTAAAACATATGCTTCCTATACTTATTTTTAGAGTTCTGTTCTATCGAAGAAATCCATTCAAGGCTAGTATATCTATGTTATGAAGTGACTAAAATTCCCTCTCTTTAATTTGTCTCCTCACTGAAAGAATAACTAAATAAAAATACAGATTTAATAAAACAAACAACAAAGCTAAGAAAGAGCTAAAAAATGCATATATTGGTTAGTCCTATTGGTTATAAATAAATAACAATAACTTATGTAGTTAAATTTTTGAACTGTGCAATAGCTATCTAAAGGTGAACAGAAATATATTGTAATATTTACTAATTAAATTTTTCAGAAATTATCATTTCACTGTCTTCTTTATGAAGTACATTAGCTCTTCAGCATTTTTAAGTTTTCATTTTTAAAGTTTCAAAAGTAATTTCAAGTCTGTGGGATACTTGCAGTATTCTAAGATAATTTTATCCTGCCTACTATGAGACATGTGAGCAAATGGGAAAATATTTATTCTGCATGTTGGAAAATAATACATATTTAATAGAGTTTTATTGGATTCATAACTGTTTCTCTATTTAATGGAAAAAGTTTGCTCTACTCATATCTACTCAACATGTCAATACTCATTCCTATTATATTAGCAAAACACATAGTTCTAGTTTGTACCATAATATTTACTAAAACATTTTTTTCTTTTTAAAAACATTTGCACTTGAACCATCATGTCAGACTCACCTTTCAAAATTTTTTCTGGGATTTTTTCCCCCATTAGTGGGTTCTTCATCTAAGTTTCCCAAAAGAAGATCTTCTGATTCTTGACAATATTGACCCTATAACACAGAATTCTTGAGATATTATCACCTTGCTGCCCAGAGCTGTCCTTCATTAGTGACTACCACTATCCTTCACACTATGTTGATTGTTTCAGGAGTTACAATAGTTTGTTTTTGTAGTGAGATAGTGCACTGATCTGGCCCATCACCTAAACAAGTGACATAGACCTAACTTCCTACAAAACAGGTAAGGCTGTGCAATTAAAAGACTTTACAAGGAATGGAGGATAAAGAGGAACATACCACATACACTCATAAACATCAAAGAATATGTGTATAACCTAAAGCTGCTGCATAATCCCGTACCATTTAAGAGGTTTTAATCTTATTTCTCTACACTGCTCTTTGTGTCTTAGACAAGGAAAAGTACTCCAAGCTTTGGAAAGTAGGATACATTTACCTCAGGTACCAGGAAGGGAATAAGGTTTTTATTTTAATCACACTTCTAAGACTTATTTCCAGAAGCTCTTATTTCTTGCCCATATATTTTTTCCAAGATGGTTGGCATCAGAATAATACATTCCATAAAGGCAAATCTTCACCTTTCCATGTTTGCACTATGTCCCTGCCAAAATAATCATAACATAGTTCAAAGTTGATTTATTTCCTAAGGTCTGGATTATTTACTAGTTTATAGCTACCATTGTATAGCATTTTGAAAATTAGGATATAGTGTATTATATTTGCAAAACAAAAATTGCAAACAGCAGATTGCATCATTTACATTATGTAAATCTGTGAAAAGTTACAAAGCATAAAATATAAAGGAGATGCCAAAAAAAAAAAAAAAAAAATATATATATATATATATATATATATATATATATATATATATATACACGTGACTTGTATTCATCTTTTGTTATGTAGATATTGGGTATTACAATTTTCATACAGTCTTTTCCTTTCTTAAAATGTGTATACATTTTTTAGGCACCCTCTGTATAATATAGACCCAACCACATGATCATTGTTATTTATTTTATTTTTTTTTTGGAACACTAATTTATCTATTCCCATTGTCTATAGCAATCAGATCATTGATAACTTGCTAATATTTGCCAGATAGATACAACACTGGTTTAACACATTTAGAAAATCTTGATAATACAAGTATACAGATATTTAGCATAAATAATAAAAGAATATTTTTAAGGCTTAATAAGAGTTTTAAGACATTGCTATTAGTGATTTTATGTATAAAATCTAGAAGGATATAAGTATGTGTGCATGCATTTCAAAATGTGAGTGTTTTGAAAGCTAAACAAGTGTATTCTGGAAATGGAAAGCTTTAAACACCATAATTTTTAAGGAAAGTTTTGTGTTTCTTTGTGTAATTAACACTAATTTTATTTTACATAACAGAATATGTCAGAAAGAAATATCTAGGAATAGTCCTATCTAAAAATATTTGCAAGATACTTGTTTTTACAGACACTCTGATGGTTGCCACAGCTCATGGAAAAATGTAATATTTTTAAACAAAATGTCAAGTTGCAGGTGTAAGAGATCAGGATGTAGATCATAGAGTAAAAAAAGTGTGATTGAAAATTATTTTTTCTTTTAATTCTTAAGGTGCTGTTGCAAAACTGTTTTGTGCAAGGCAGTCACTCTGTGTTGAATAAGCTCTTGAAAGATCTAAAACCACAGCTTCTGCTTTGAAAAAAAATTAAATATGGTAGGGAGTTTGGTGAGAAAATAGTGCTGGGATTAGTCAAGAACATGAATAATTATATGTAAAATATTTAAAACGTTCCAAAATATTAGAAGTTTATTTTGCATGAAGAAATTACTGCTTCTTGTTGGGCAACTCAGGGAAAAATTGAGGGAATATTTGGATTGTGAGGACAGGCCATTATTTGAGGGGAGTTGCATTTAAGTAAGGTTAATTAGATTTAAAAGGTGCAATTGAAAATGGAGTTTAATTTTTATCTTTTACTCTAAAGATAATTATAACAAAAATAATTACAGTTTTACTCATGGGGCTGAATTAAGTGCTATGGGCTGAGTTAAACACTGGGGAGACATTATTTCATATGGTTATAACTAATTCCTTAGAGGAAGGCATGGCTTATTATCATCCCCATTTTATAGGTGAGGAACTTGTAATTTAGAGATACTGGATACAGTACTCAAGGACCACAACTAGTAAAAGGTGGAGTCAAGTTAAAAAAGCAAAACAAAATCTTTGTAATTTTAGAGACTGTGCTCTAAATTAAAAATATATGATTTCCTCAGATGATCAGTGCTAGAACACAGCTTTGGCCTTTGAAACAGCGGAGGCCTGCTTGGCCCCAAACAGCAGATTCAGAGAAAGAAAATAGAAAGATAGAGTTGTACACTTGAAACTTACGTAATTTTACTAACCAATGTCATCCCAATAAATTTAATAAAAGTTTTAAAAACTGTTCATAAGCAGTATGTACTGTATCTGAATGTCATGGCGATATTTTTAGCCCTGATGAGCTCAAATATGTATCACAAACAAAAACGAAAACTATAAAATAGACTGTTTGAAATGTATATTTCCATGCAACAACATTAATTAGCTAGCTGTGTTTGTATATAATGCTTTAAGATTTTATCTATTTATATTATAATACTAAAAAATTAACAAGATATTTAAAATCACTATATCTCAAAATTTTAATTTTACATTTTCAAATGCTTCATAATACACATGAAAGAGTACTTTAGAAAGTAGTAGTTTACAGAGTGAGTACTCTAACACATTTTACCAACAGACATAATGATCAAAGTAATTTGAAGACCACTGACTCAGGAGGCAGAGACCACAATGGTCTACATATAAAAGTTAAAATTAAAATATGACCATAACAATTAACTTTAAATACTTTTAAAATTAATTAAAAACCCTTTTCAACAGAATAATATGTTAGTATCTGGTTTCACTTCTATCTCTATGAGTAGATTTTTGCAGTAGTCTACCAGGAGTATGATTTCTCATATTTAGATTTTCAGTAATTTAGCTTTCTTCTCCATGACAGATTAAAGAAAGATGTATTTCTGCCAAACTCATGCAAGACATTTATATTCCCTTCTCTTATTAATTTCTCCCATTATTTTTCAAACTAACTGATTCTTGAGTTTCAATCATGTATACTATAGCATTATTTTAAATGTTAATTTTAAAAAGTGATACAAAACAAATATTTAAAATGATACAATACTAAACTGATTGTAAGTTTATCATATCAATGTCACCTGGCTAAGAGGAAGCAAAAACTACATATGTCATGTGTTTAGAAAATAGGGAACAATGTTATTAGCCAAGCAAAAACTGAAATCCACACTTTATATAAACAATTTAATGTAGTCTTGTTCTTTGTACACTGAGCAATGTAAGCTGCGTTAACATTTCCGATCTGAAATGTCCTTATTTGCTTATTTAATTTAAAATATAAAAAACAATTTCTTCCCAAAAAAAGGCTAAAATTACATTACCCTAAGACTCCCAAATATAGCCTATTTAATTTAGAATATATGATGTCCTAAGAGACCTGTAAGGAAGACTAAGTAATAAATCATAACTAAGTGCCTAGTTCATTTAGTGATATTTTCAACAGCATCATGAAAATGAAAGTAGTGGATTATTTAATGGTGTACAAATCCATTAACAATCTATATCCATTAATAATCCCAGAAAATAAAAAAGGAAACAAATGATTTTCTTTCTTCAGAAATTTATTTTGTTTTCTTTTACTTTTTTTTTATTTTTAACAGCTTTATTGAGATATAATTCACATCCCATACAATTTACCCATTCAGTGTTCAAATCGATAATTTTTATTATGTTTAGAGAATTGTGCATCAATCATCAAAGTCAATTTTATAACGTTTGTATCCCTCCCCAGAAAAAAAAGCATTTCACGCAACATCATCACACTCCCATTGCTCTAGGCACACAGAGAAATACCTAGTGTGTCTACAGATTTATATACCCTGGAATTTATAACAATGAAATCACACAATAGGTAGTTTTTTTGTGATTGACCCCCTTTACATAGCATAATGTTTTAAAGGTTCATCCAGTTTTGACAAATATTGGTACTTGCATTTTATGGTTCTATAATATTCAATTGTATAGATACACAACATTTAAAAAAATATTATCAGTTGAACGACATTTGGGTTGTTTCTACTTTGGCTATTATGAATAATGCTGCAATGAACATTCATGTATAAATTATTGTGTAGACATGTGTTTATTTCTCTTAGGTAAATACCTAGGAATAGATTGCTGGTAAGTCCATGTTTAACCATTTGGGACCCTGACAAAGATTTTCTGAAGTGGCTAGACAATTTTGTATTCCCACCAGAAGTGTATGAGTGTTCCAATTCCTCTTCATCTTCATCATTACTTGTTATATAGTCTGTCTTTTTTTAGTAACCATCATGGGAGGGTGTGAAGTGGTATAGCACTATGGTTTTGATTTGCATTTCCCAAATGAGTAAGGATGTTAAGCTGCTTTTGGTCATTTGTAAATTTTTAAAAGATTTTTATTGAAATATAGCTAATGTAAAATATTGTTTTAGTTTCATGTGTTCATCATAGTTATTCAACAGTACCCACCTAGCACTATACAGAGTTATTACCATATTACTGATTATATCCTCTATGCTAAATAAGTTATCACCATGATAAGTCCGGCAACCATCTGAAATTGTACTAAGATAGCACAATATTATTGATCTTTGCCCTGCTTTTTAAAATTTTCAATTAAGAGTTTATATTCAATATTATTTTATATTAGTTTCAAGTATGCAGCATGGTGGTTAGACATTTATATAATTTAGGAAATGATCCCACTGACTAGTACCACCTGGCGCTATATATAGTTATTATCATATTGTTGATGATATTTCCTATACTTTACATCCCCATGACTATTTTGTAACTACAAATTTGTATTTCTTAATCCCTTTACTTTTTTTCACCCTGTTTCCAAACCCCCTCTCATCTATCACCCCAATTGATTTAGTACCCACCTGATACCATACGTAGTTATTGCAGTATTATTGACTATATTCTTTATACTATACCCTACATCCCCATGACTACTGTGTAACAACCAATTTGTACTTCTTAATCTCTTCCCCTTTTCACCCACTCCCAATCCTTCTCCCATCCTGCAACCATCAAAGTGTTCTCTGTATCTATGAGTTTGTTTCTGTTTCATTTGTTTGTTTATTTTGTGTTTCAGATTACACTTATAAGTGAAATCATATGACATTTGTCTTTCGCTGTCTGACTAATTACACTCAGCACTGTACCCGCTAGGTCTATGCATGTTGTCACAGATGGCAAGATTTCATTCTATCTTTATGGCTGAGTAATATTCCATTATATATATGTACCACCTCTTCTTTATATATTCATCCATTCAGGGACACCCAGGTTGCCTTCATATCTTGGCTTATGTAAATAATGCTGCAGTGAACATATGGATGAGCACATCCCCTCAAAGTAGCATGTTGGGATTGTTTGGATAAATACCCAGAAGTGGAATTGCTATGTTCTTCTTTGTCTCTTGTTATAGCCTTTGTTTTAAAGTCTATTTTTGTCTGGTATAAGTACTATTACCCCACTTTTTGTTTGTTTCCATTTTCATGAAATATCTTTTTTTTATGAAAATCCTTTACTTTCAGTTTGTCTGTGAGTCTTTTGATCTGAAGTGCATCTTTTGTAGGCAGCATATGTAAGGGTCTTGTTTTCTTACCCAATCAGCTTCCCTATTTGTTGATTAGAGTATTTAATCCATTTCCATCAAAATTAATTGTTGATTGGCATGTAGTTATTGCCATTTTATATAGATAGATAAATAGATAGATAGATAGATAGATAGATAGATAGATAGATAGATAGATAGTTTTTTGTTTGTTTTGTTTTGTTTTTGTTTGTGTGTTTGTTTTTTGTCTTAAAGAAGTCCCTCTAAGATTCCTTGTAATATTGGTTTGGTGGTGATGAAATACTTTAGCTTTTTCTTGTCTCAGAAGTTCTTTATCTGTTCTTCAAGTCTAAATGATAGCTTCACTGGATATAGTAATCTTGGTCATTGTTTTCATCACTTGGAATATTTCCTGCCAATCCCTTCTGGCCTGCAAAGTTTCTATTGAGAAATCAGCTGACAGTCTTATTGGGGATTCCTTATAAGTAACTCACTGTTTCCACAACTCCTCCACTGTAGTCATGGCTTGTCCTCACAACCAGTGAGCCTGAAGGTGAGTCCCTCCCATTGATGTGCGAATAGCAACCAAGGCTCAGCTACAAGAGGAAGGCACACACAACCCACACATATCTGAAGTGCATGGCTCAAGTGAACAGGAAGACTGTGCCCCTGAGCTCCACAGCACACCAACTACATAAGGCCATTCTACTAAGACTAGAAGACATAGCATCCCTACCTATATATAGCAACAAACATAGCAGGCAGCCAAAATTGGGAGACAAGGAAACATGTCCCAAATAAAAGAACAGAAGAAAGCTCCAGAAAAAGAACTAAACAAAATGGAGACAAGTAACCTACCAGATGCAGAGCTCCAAACTCTGGTTATAAGGATGCTCGATGATCTCAGGGAGTACTTCAACAAAGACATAGGAAACATAAAAATGGATTTATACAACATAAAAAGGAACCAATCAGAAATAAGAATACAATAACAGAAATGAAGACTATATTTCAGGGAATCAATAGTAGATTAGATGAAGCAGAGGATCAAACCAGCGATGTAGAGGGTAAGGTATCAAAAACACCCAATCAGAACAGGAAAAAAAAGTCCAAATAAATGAGGATAGTTTAAGGGGCCTCTGGGACAACATCAAGTGTATCAACATTTACATTATAGGGGTACTAGGAGGAGAAGAGAGAGAGCAAGGAATTGTAAACCTACTTGAAGAAATGATGACAGAAAACTTCCCTAACCTGGTGAAGGAAATAGATATACAAGCCTAGGAAATGTAGAGTCCCAAATAAGGTGAACCCAAAGAGGGCAACACCAAGACATGTAATTAAAATGTCAGAGCTTAAAGACAAAGAGAGTACCTTAAAAGCAGCAAGATAAAAGCAGTTAGTTACCTACAAGAGAGCCCCCATTTATAAATCTTATTTGGAGATCCTTTGCATTTTTCTATTAGGATTACTATCTTTTAATTACTGAGTTTTAAATTTTACTTATATTGTATAGTTACTAGTCCTTTATCAGATATTTTCTGCAGACATTTTCTCCATTCTTTGAGTTACTTTTAACTTTATTGATCTTTTAAATCAAAAGCATAGTTTAAGTAAAACCTTTAAAGTATTTTTTTTTATTTTGATGTTCAACTTATTTATTTATTTATGTATTTATGTATGTATGTATTTATTTATTTATTTATTTTATTTTATTTTGTTGTATATTCATTTGTATTGTATTTAAGAATCCATTTTCCAAGTCATGGTCATGAATATTTACTACTAGGCATTCTTTGATGAGTTTTATAGTTTTACAACTTATATTCATATCTTTGGTTTATTTTAAATTGATGTCTGTATATGATGTGATACAGAAGTACAAATTAATTATTTTGCATATGGACATCCAATTGTCTCAGACCATTTGCTGAAAAGGCTCTTCTTTCTCCCATCAAATGGTCTTGGCACTGTTGTTGCAAATCAAATGACCATAAAAAAATAGAGATTTATTTCTGATGCATATGTCTATATGTACATGTGGATATCACACTGTTTAGATTTAAATAGCTTTGCCATAAGTTTTAAAACCAGGAAATATGAGTCCTCCAACTTTGTTCTTGTTTTTCAATATTGCTTTGATTATTTAGGGTCCTTTTCATTTTCATATGAATTTTACTATCAACTTGTCAATTTCTGAAAAAGAAGGAAAGATTTTGATAAGGATTATGTTGAACCTATGGATCAACTTGGGGAGAATTGTCATCTTAGCAATATTAAATATTCTAATCCATAAATGTGAGAGGTCTTTCCACATAGTTTGATCTTTAATTTCTTTCAACAATATTTTGTAGTTTTAACAGTACAAATTTTATATTTCTTTTGTTATATTTACCCCTAATATTTTATTCTTTTTTATACAATTGCAAATGGAATTCTTTTCTTAATTTCATTTTCAGATATTTCTTGTCTAGTGTATAGAAATATAATTAATTTTTGTCTACTGATCTTGTACCCTGAAACTTTGTTGAGGTCATTTTTTTCTAATAGTTTTTAGTGGACTTTTCTATGTGCAACATGGTCTCATCTGCAAGAAGACGTTTTACTTCTTCCTATCAAATCTATATCTCTTATATTTGCTTTTCTTGGCAAATTGCACTGGTGGAACCTCCAGTATAAGATTGAATAGAAGTGAACAGAAGTGATAAAAACAGGCATCCTTGTCTTATTCCTGATTGCAGAGGGAAATTATTTGGTCTTTCACCATTAAGCATAACGTTAGCTGTTGTATTTTTATAAATGCCCTTTCTCATGTTGATGGCTCCTACCAGATTTATAAATATGACTTTTATTCCTAATTTGTTCAATATTTTTATCATGAAAACGTGTTAGATATTTTCAACTGTTTCTCTGCATCTATTGAGATGATCAAGTGGTTTTTATACTGTAATCTATTGACATATTACATTCATTAGCTTTATATGTTAAAATAACCTTGCATTCTTGGGATAAATCCCACTTACTCATGGTGTATAATCCTTTTAATATAATTGTTATGTTCTATATTTACCTGAGAATTTTGTATCTATATTCATAAGAGATATTGATTTTTTTTCCTTGTGATGTGTTTGTTTGCTTTAATATAAGGATAATACAGGCCTTAGAGAATGAATTAGTATTTCCTCCTCTTCTATTTTTTGGAAGAGTTCATAAAAAAATTATATAAATTTTTACTTAAATATTTTGTAAAATTCACCAGTGAAGCCATTTGTTTCTTTCATTTTGGAACTTTACTTTGCGAGAAGTTTTTTCATCACTAATCAATCTCTTACCTTGTTGTAGATCCAATCAGATTTTACTTCCCTTTTGGGTCAGTTTCAGTAGCTTGTAATCTTTGTAATTTGTCCATTTATCTAAATTATCTATTTTGTTTTGGTATACACTTGTTAATAGTCACCTTACAATTTTTCTGTTTCTCGAGTGTTGGTATCAATCTCCTGTCTTTCATTCACAATTGTAGTAAATTGAGCTCTCTCTCTCTCTCTCTCTCTCTCTCTCTCTCTCTCTCTCTCTCTCTCTCTCTCTCTCTCTCTCTCTCTTCCCCCACCCCCCACCCCCAGGTCAGTCTAGCTAACAGTTTAATTTGTGGACCTTTTCAAAGATCTAATTTTTGGTTTCATTGAGTTTCTCTAATGTTTTTCCACTCTAATTAATTTCCACTCAAATCTTTATTATTTCCTTCCTTCCTCTTGCTTTATATTTACTTTCTCCAATGTATTAAGGTAGAAGGTTAGTTGATTGATTTGGGATCTTCTTTTGATTTTGGTCATTTATACTTATAAATTCCTCTCTTAGCACTGCTTTGTCTATGTGTGATACATTTATTTTGTTTATTTTCGTTTTTATTCATATCTCAAAGTATTTTCTAATGTGTTTTGTGATTTCTTCCTTGACTCATTTGTTATTTGGGAATACGTTGTTTGCTTTCAACATGTTTGCAAATTTACCAAAGTTCTTTCTGTTATTGATCTCTAGAGTCTTTCCATGGTGGTTAGAGAACAAACTTTATATGATTTTAATCCTTTTAATTCTTTTCCTTTTTCTTTCTTTTTTTGTTTTTTTTGTGTTTTTTTTTGTTTTTTACAGCCTAGCATTCAGTCTATCCTGGAGAATGTTCCATGTGCACTTGAGAATAATTTATATTATGCTGTTGCTGTGTTGAGTGTTGTATAACAATCTGTTAGGTCTAGTTGTTTTACAATTCTATTCAAGTATCCTATTTCCTTTCTATGTAGTTGTTTTATCCATTATTGAAAGTGTGGCATTAAAATCTTGAACTATTATTATTCAATTATATATGTGTGTCCTAGATTCTGTCACCCTGTGCTCCATTTATTTTAGGACTTTGTTAGTAGGTACTTGCTTATAATTGTTTCTTATTTAGTAATTGTTAATTTTTTATTATAAATATCATTACATAATGTTTATGTTTGTTAAATATTCCTAAGTATTATCCTATTTATTATTATGAAATGTCCTTCTTGATCTCTAGTAACATTTGTTTCTATTAAAGTCTATTGTGTCTGATATTAACATAGACACTCCACCTCACTTAATGGTTGCCGTTTGCATGGTGTATCTTTAGTCATCCTTTTGTTTTTAACCTACTTGTATCTTTCAATAGCAATCATATAAACAGAATATATTTGGACCTTGTGTTTGTGAATTTTGGTTTTCAATCTATCTCTATTCTTGGATTGGCTTGTTTAATCTGTTCACATTTAATACTACTATTGATAAAGCTGAATTTGCATCTGCCATTTTGTTTCTATAATTAAATTTTATTTACTTTTGTTCCTTTGTTCTTTTATGTTGTTTGGGTTTTTACATATATATATATATACACATGCATATATATATATATATATATATACATATATATACATATATACACACACACATACATATGGGATATTTTATAATGTAATATTTTAATTCCTTAATGTTTTTTACACTATATTTCTAAAGCTATTTCTTAGTGATTGCTCTGAGGCTAGCAATATACATCTTAATTTATAAGAGTCTATGTCAGATTTGTACTATCTTTATACCATTGAGATATAGAAATGTTAATCCTATATAGGAATGTTATTCCATTGTGTTATTCCATTGTGGCAACTATGACATCTATTTATATTACAACCCAACAATATATAGTTATAATTATTATTTTATCTGATTGTACATCTTTAAATAAGTTGACAAAAAAAAGTATAGCAAATATACATTTACACAATTTTTTCTATTAACCTTCGCAGTTACAATTTTTGATTCTCTTCATCTATTTCTCTTTCAGTTTAAGGTACAGTCTTTGGCTAGCATACAACTGAAATGTTGATTGTGATCTCTTCTTGATATCTTTCTCATGTTTCATGCTCCAGTGAAGAATAACAACATATGCCTTTTTTTTATTGCTAATGAAAATAAGTATTAAGGAGAATGTATAATTTAGAGCACAATACATATTTTGTAATACATTGATTTGTCCTTGACCAGAAACACCATGTTTTATCAAGGTTCATACAACAATGAGTTCATGTTACTCTTCAATAATGTCTCTGACGAAATGTATTAATGTTTACATTAATACATCCAGACACAAACTTGAAAGAGATTATAGTATCCTGACATGTTTACATTAAGATGACTTGTTACTAAAATGCATTAGAAACTCCAGAAAATCAAAGAAACATGAAATTGTTGAATAGCGAGTGATTGGGCCATTTTGATGCCAGTGAGATCCAGATGATTTGCTTACTGTTCTAAACACATTTCTTCTGCAAAGAGGAAACAGCGGGATGCTGATTGCCTATCTTATCCTTGCTGGCCTTATGCCACTCTTTCAAAAGAAAAATGTCTTTTTAACTATAATTTATAATGCATTATGTAATTTACTGCTACAGTGAACATGCAGAAAGTATTTAATTGGGAATTTGGAGACTGCTGAGCTTGGACCAATGAATGTGGCAAAGCAGAATTCTTTTACTTTTGTCAAAACTCCACATTCCATACTCCATACCTGAGCAACCCTTTTTTGATATGTCGTTTTAAGCATATGTCATTTCTTTTGTAAATTGAATTCTATTAATCACAGTTTAGATTCCCATTTATGAAAACAGTTTTTTTATAATGACTCATGTATATCTCAACTTGTGTTGCTGGTATCCCGTAATAGTAAGCCATTCCGCTTTTTTTTTCTTACAGAAGATTAACAATTTATTGACATTGATTAGTGATTTTAGTCTTCCTATATTCTTAGCTAATAAGTAATGATGGGGATGCTATGTGTTCGTGTGTAAATATACAGATATAATTTGCAAGTAATCATTAGTCCTATTTTAAGCTGCCCTACTATGTTTCCCTGAAAATAAGACTGGGTCTTATATTATTTTTTGCTCCAAAAGACACATTAGGGCTTATGTTCAGGGGATGTTATCCTGAAAAATCTTGCTAGGGCTTATTTTCCAGTTAGGTCTGATTTTTGGGGAAATACAGTATTGTTTAATATATGTAGCCAAATACCTAAGGAATGTTTCTTAGGATTTATCTAAATTGTTTCTACCAGATTAATCTGCAAAGCCTCAGAATTTAAGTCACCAGTAATTGGCAGAGGAGTGGAAAAAATCAGTATTTGGGCACCAGTAATAACCTGAATGCTAGGCATCAATATCTAGCCAAACAATACTGGATGCCTTCAAGATCTCAAATCATTAGCAGCAAATTAAGATTGACAATAAGAACTATTGTTTTCCAGTTATTCTCCAGGAAGTCAGGGCCCTTGCATATATGTCCAGAAGTTGTACATTCATTACCCAATATTAGGGACTTCAAATATATCATAATTTGTGAACACCAACCACCTTCAGTTTAATTCCATTGTGACTCTTTGCCGTCAGGAGAGCCAGTGGACCAGCTTCAGGCAGGGTTAATTCCATTTCTCTGAGTGAATCTGTTGTTCACAGAATAGAGATATTTAGGCTCCTCCCCTTTCCTGCTTCCATCTTCTCTGCTGATGCTTTACTGCTCTACCTCCATAGGCATTATTTCCCAGTCACCAGATCCTGCACCTGAGTTAAACCTTTATTTCAATAATCTTTGTCATCATTATATAATTGGTATGGATATCAGGAGATTCTTATCCATGAAGCAAGGGTTTCTGAGTCTATTTTCAGCATTTTTCTTTGAGACATTTGAGTAATTTAACATTGGGCTCTGTTCCCATTGGTTAGTGACAATAAGCCTTTTCTATTCCTGGGAAAGTTTCCACTATTTAACCATTGTTATCTGCCTTGCTTTCAGTTCTCTGAATAACTTTTCATTTTTTACTCAGATTGAGCAAGATGTAGATATACATAATTTAAATAAAATCCCCAACAATACTAGGAGATAGATATTATTATACCAATTTTATAAATATAGAAACTGAGTTTAATAATTTATTCCAAGTGAGGCTACTGATAAATGATAGAATTATAGCCCCATTCTAGCTTATTCTAATATTTAAACTCTTTCTACTGATCATTAGTTCCTCAAGATTTGAGTTAGTATCAGCAGTCCCTTTTCCATCTCCTTGATGCTTATACTTTTGATCTTGTTTGGCAAGTTTACCAAATAACAATACCTGGATTTAATCTCTCTCTTTTTTTTTTTTTTTTTTTTGAGGGATATGTATTGTGTTATCATTTTTCTTCTGAATTTTACATAAATATCACATTTTGTCTGAGAAGAGGATTATAAACACACTAGAGTTAGAAATATTTAATTTTTTTTTAAAATTAGTAAATTTAGGACAGTACAACAATCAGTGAGCACAGAGTAAGTTACTTTGTGACACTGATTTTCATCAGCAGACATCATTCCATGTAACCAATCTGACTGATTCATTGAAGCTTTCTGCTTGCTTATCAGTGTTGTCCCACTTTAACTCCAAGTCCCTGAATGCTAGATTACAGCCCATTACTTATGGTTTAAACAGTTTTCAGGTAAGAACATTTGGTATTTTACATAAATGAAAACTTTGAAATTTTACAAATAAAATATACCCCAGATGACAAATTCACTTACATGAGGATTTGGAAGCACCTTTGCTTTGACAGTTAATTTTACTCTGATTAGTAGAAGAGATGTTCCTGTAAAATCAGAATCTTTGGAGAAATAGCTGAGTTCGAATCTCATATAGAGTATGTATTATCACTTCCATGTTCATTGCAGCATTATTCACAAGAACTAAAATATGGAAATTACCTAAATGTCCTTTGATAGATGAATGGATAACAGATATGATATATATATGAATATTATTCAGCCATACAAAAGAAGAAAATCATTCAATTCATGACAATATGTATGAACCTGGAGGGCATTATGCTGAGTGGAATAAGCCAGGCAGAGAAAGGCAAATGCTGTATAATCTCACTCATATGTGCGATATATATATATATATATATATATATATATATATATATATATGTATATATATATATATATATATATATATATATATACATATATATATATATATATATATTTATATATATATATCCACATATATAAAATAGAAACAGAATAAAATGGTGGTTTCTAAGTGCTGATGGGAAAGAGAAAAAGATGGAGGGAAAAATCAGGAGCTTTAAGTCTCAAATGGTATACATTTTTAGTTAAAGAATAAGTTCTGAGGATCCAACGTACACCATGGTGACTATAATTAGTGATATGGTATTGTATACTTGAAAGTTGCTGAGAGCAGATCTTAAAAATTCTCATCACACAAAAAAATTAAGAGTTAACATGTGAGATGATGGATGTGTTAATATCTAGATCTTGGTAATTATTCCATAATGTAAATGTACACCAAATCATCAAACTGTACACTTTAAATGTATATAATTATACTTGTCAATTTTTCCTCAATGAAGTTGGGAATAAAGGAAAGGAAAAATAACAGAGAACACAGACATACTGTTGGTATAATTGAAAAAACAAGGAAAATAGCCCACACAACTTATGCCAATTAATTTGAATATCACTGTGACATAAATGTTTCTGGGAAAGTAATTATTGCTGTTATTGACTCAAGAAATGTAAAAAAAAGTCATCAAATTAATTGAAAAGTCAATTAAAGATCTCTAATATTGAAGGAACATGTAGTTAATGTATTCTTTAATTTTTTCCTTATTTCAGAAAAAAATTGGAAAAACCAAATTCACTTCATGATACTAAATTATGTTGCTAATGTAATGACTAATGTCAGCCCCCAGATGAAAAGTTTGTACCAATTTCATTTACTAAATTGAATGACACAGATCACAAATATTAGCAAATAATATTCAATAGTTCTTTAATACTTTATCCTGTTTTAGAAGGCATTATTCCTATCAAAAGTTGCAAATGGTACAAATTAAGCACTATCAATATAATTTACCACATTGTCAAATGCAGTTATTTGAATAGGGAGTGGCTATGAGAAAGTATGAGGTTAGGATGCAATGAGGTATTCATGAATAGCAACAAATGTCCCAGAACTTGGTGACCATGCATGCAAAATAAATATCTGTCAGTGTCATTTTATCAACCAACACCCTTGTGGATAGGGGTAGTCTTTACCATGGTTTCAGCCATCTATCACTGCATAAGAAACTACCCCCAAATTTAAGACCTTAACACAAAAGTAATTTGTTATTTCTCATGATTCTTCTATCTTTACATGGCTCAGCTGGGTAATTTATCTGCTCTATGTGGAATCTCTTGAGGATAGAACTTTCAAGGTAGATATATTAGTCCACTAGGGCTCCCATAAAAAAAAAAAAAAAAAAAAAAAAAAAAAACAAAAAAACAACAACATACACTGGATTTATTTATTTTCTCACTGTTCTGAAGGCTAGAAGCCAAGATCAAAATGCTGGCAAGTTTGGCATCAACTAAGACATCTCTTTTGGGTTTGTAGACAGTTATCTTTTCATAGTGTCCTCACATGGCCTTTCTTTGTGCTTATGCTTCTCTGGTATCTTCCTGTACTTACAAGGACACTAGTCCTATTGGATTATGTCTCTACCATTATGACCTCATTTAACCTTGATTGCTACTTTAAAGGCCAGATCTCTAAATATAGTCACCCTGGGTGTTACGTAGACGTTCAACATATGAATTCTGGGGATGGGGGAGGAAACAGTTTAGTCCATAACAGTGACTTTATCACTCACCTCTCTAATTTCTCACTTGGGATGGCTGGAACCTTTGGAGGCTGGCATCAAGGTCTCTTTCTTGAAGAATAGGCAGGAACTGATAGGATATTTTTGCCATGTTTTCCTAATCAAGGTAAGTCACAGGCCAGCCCTGCTTCAGAGTGTAACGAGTGGAAAATTGGACCATTCTCTATAGGTGCACAACTAAGGAAGGGAGAAATTTATTTTTTAAAATGCATTTATTTATGACAAATAATCTCCCTTATCTATGGGGGATTCATTGCAATATCCCCAGTTGATGCCTGAAACCATGATAGTATAGACATACTATGTTGCCATAGCAATTGCGGTTTTTGCAATTATTTTTAACCTTTTAAACAGCAATTACTTTTGCACCAACCTAATAGTGTGTATATGTATACGTTTTCTGTTCATCTCTTTCATCGAAAAATATAATGCCTTTCCCACCTTAACTAAGCACTTATCCACTGTGGCTGTAACTTTTGCAATTTGAGGTGTGACAATAAAACTAGCACACATTTATTTTTCCTTCTTCACAATTTCACAGATAGAAAACTTGTTCTTACTATAGATCTTAGCAACCTCAGCATATGATTTATTTTCTTTGTTTCTTTATTAAGAACTTTCACTTTGTCACTTAAAGAAAGTACAAGATGGCTTGTTTCTGGCATATCTGAATTGCCAGCATCACTACTCTTGCACTTTGGGGCCATTATTAAGTAAAATAAGGGTTGCTTGAACAGAAGCACTGTGATACTGCCACAGTCAACCTGATAACCTTGATGGCTACTAAGTGACTAACGGGCAGGGAGTGTCTACAGTGTGCAAAAGCTGGTCAAAGGGATGATTTATGTCCTGGGTGGGGGGGATGAAGCAGGCAGTGTAAGACTTCATTACGCTACTCAGAAGGGCATATGATTTAAAACCTAGGAATTATTTACCTCTGGATTCTTTTCTGTAATATTTTCAGATTGCAGTTGAGTGCTGGTAACTGAAAATAAAGGGAACAAAACTGTAGATAAAGGGGGTCTACTATATTTAAGGTATACAATGTTTTGATATATGTATGCATTGTCAAATGATAACCACTATCAAACTAATTAACATATCCATCACATCCTGTAGTTACCATGTGTGTGTCTGTGTGTGTGTGTGGTGTGTGTGTGTGGGGGGGGGGGTGATAACAGTTGAGATCTAATCTCTTAGCAAAAATCAAGTATACAATACAATATTTACTATAGTCACCATGATGTACAATATGTCTCCAGAACTTATTTGTCTTATAATTGAAAGTATTAATATTAATACTCTTTTATTAATATTTCCCTACACCCACGCAGACATTGATTATTTCTTTCTTTGGAGGCTGTCTATCACACACCTAAAAAGAATTAGTGTCCCAGATGTCAGTCAACCTATAAATGTTAATCCTGGGATGGGGAATACATTTCATGAAAGGGACATTATTCAAACTCAAGAGAAAAATTTTGTATGTTTTCTTTTTTTTCACCTGGCAATAGAATAAATGTAGCCTAGATTCTAAGCCCTCTAGATGACTGAAACAGTTCTGGAGTTGTTAGGAAGAGATTGGCTGACTCTGGTTAAGAGACTCAAGGCTGGACAAAAAGTTTTACCTTATTCTCTATGCTATCATTTCAATTCATTGTCCTTATCCTTTTACTAAACTCTGATTAAAATTATAGCCTGGTATTGTCTCTACCCTCAGAAAAGAACAATGTGTCTATGTCCATATTTGAGATGAAATAACACAAAGAAAAAAGCAGTACCCTTTGCCCAAAGGCCAGAGAGGAAGTACTGGAGTGACTAATAGAAGGTAGCCCAATCAAGGAATTGCATTAAGGCAAATGTTATCTATAACATAGACAGTAACAAGGAAGAATCAAGTAACAATACCTAATCTCACAAGAAGCAGTAACCTAGGAAATAATGTTGGTGAATTCTTGTGCCACTGTAACTGGATGCATGATAGCATAATACAAGCCCCTGATCACCTATAAACCACTCATGTCTTCTAGTGTATCTGATCCCAATCATACATCTGGTCCCATTTAAATCACTCATATGTCCTAGTGCATTTAGAGTAAAAAATAAACATTGTAGCATAACATAAGACACCCTATGTGATCTTGAGTCCATGGAGAGACATAATATTAACAAAATTTATTGACAAAATAAAGTCTGTGTATTTTCTGGGTGAGGCGATTTTCCTCAGTTTACTAGTGGAATTCAATATTCAACAAAATTTTTAAACCACTGCCTTACTGCCTTATTTCTCACTGTTGCTTCCACTACACTTTATCCTCAGTCATATCACTTATAATTCCCTGAAACTGTTGTGTTCTTTCACTTTCCATCCCCTTGTTTATGTTTTTGTGCCTGGAATCTCTTGTCTTTGTGTGTGTGTGTGTGTGTGTTTTCCTTCAGAAACTATGCACTAACCTTCAGTGAAAGCCTATCTCTTCAATAAAACATTTCCTGGTAATTCTTAGCTCCTAACAATTCTGTCCTACTATATTGTGTACTTTTTGATTGTATGGACCACATCTCACATTCATCTCCAAGGAAAAATATCAGTAAATATTTTTAAATGATCAAAATAATTATATAACATCACACTAAGATTGTAAATGTAGACCTCTTTATTGGCTCTTTAAACTGTGAAATTTTGATATTGAAGAAACTTAGCAAAACCACAAATTAATCTCCAGATGTTCTTCTTGGGATGTATATGCATACTGAATGCCGGGAAAGAACCTCAGCCTTATATAGGTTCTTAAAATAAATGCACAAAGTAATCCTAATAATAATCTTTACTGGCATATATATTTGGTCAATTAAAGGAAACTCTAGCAAATATGTTGTAAAAATGTTTCAGTTCAGTATGCTTTATATCGTCTTTTTCCAGGAAAAGATAAATGTGATTCTAGTGTTTGGCCTACAAACATATTTGTATTGATGGTGATTATTTTTTTCTTTTATAAACTAAAAATAATTTGAAGGATTGAAGAGACATGAAAATGATATATCTAAGGAGAGACATATAATATCATCTAAAAGAGTAGAGTTTTCATAATATCTTTTCTTCTTGTTATGTAGCCATGAAAATTATGTTTAATACTCATAGTGTAACAAGCTATTGTTTTCTTCTTTTGTATTAAGGAAAAATAATAGAAGATTTAACTCTCCTTTCAGATGTTATCTCTGGTACAAGCAATCAAGTAGTTACCAATTTATCTCTATATAATCACATTGCTTTATTGCAATCATCAGAAATTGACTTCACTTGACTTAAGCATAAGATAAATTATTTGGAAGAATATCATGTCTTACAGTATCATCTGGAAGGCTTGCTAGTTGGGTCTAGAAAATAAATAGACTCCCTCACCATTCTATGTTATTGTCAGTGATACATTTCAGACACTGATGTGAATAACTTCTCAACTTTTCTATATCTCTGATTCAATTCTGAAGACTTCAAGTCCCCAGTTAACTCTGCCCCATCGAGGGCAGGGATTGGAAATATCATACCTCCTTTACACTTGTTGTACAAAGTCGGACCTAAGTAAGGAAGATTTCTTAAAACAGAAAGAATTTTGAGAAATGGGTGGCCTTCATATATACAAACATTCAGTACACATTTTTTAATACATGAGGGGATGGAAGGCGTTGCACATTTTGCCTCTTTTCAATGCTCAGTATTTAGCATTCTCTGTGTTAATCTAATATAAAAATCAATTTTCATGAGAGAGCTCATTCTTTTATGTTTACACTTAATTTGCATAATACACATCAATGTATCATGGAATAAAAAAGATAAAAATAATATGTTGCTATAGAATATGGAATCTTCACTTATACTAATCAGACTGTTTCTACAGGAAAAGAATTGACAATTATAGAGTTAAGATGAAAAAAAAATCACCAGAAGTAATTTGTCTTAGTGTCCCCAAATTGAGTCACTTGCAGAATAGGCAGGAACTCCAGAGGAGATTACGTAATTTGTTTGATGAGAGTAAAACCCTGCACTCCATGAGACTGTGTTGGCTCTTCTTTTTTTTTATCTTTTTTTTTTTTTTTTTAACTCTTATTCTTAATGCAATAATAACAAAGTAAATGCTAATAGTTATAATTGAGGATGTAAAAACATTTTTAACAAAACTGCTGAAGGCCAATCAAATCACTAAGAACACTGTCAAATGGGGTCAATAGGATAGAGACTATTAAAGAGCATGAAAATACTAGCAAAGTATCTTTAATGAAGTTGTAGTGGCATGATATTTCTTGAAATGGTGAACAAGAGTCATAGGTAATATGTATCACTACTGCTATTAAAAAGCAATTAGTCTAGATTGGGAAGAACTATTTAAACTTAAAAGTAATAGAAATAAATTATAAACAGAGGTATCGGCATATTTGAAGATACAACACTTGAAGTGGATACATTTCAAAATAAACATATCAAAATTAAAGGTAAATAATATGTTGCTTAAAATATTTTCAATAAATATGACAAAGTATTAATATTCTTAATTCATAGAAAAATCTTACAAATTGATAGCCTTATAAGATCTCAATATATAGACAGGCAAAGTACATTATTAGAGTCAAGAAAAAAGATACACAAAGAGTTACTACAAAAAGAAGCACATTCCACAATAGTTTTGTAATAAAATGAATGCATTTAAAAACAGCATATATCACATGAAAAAACTGTCAGTTGTTTACATGATAATATCCCTTGTTCTAAAAGTACATTAATAAAAGAACAGTTTTATTCACTCTTATAGGACTCCACAGTATAATCAGGTTTCTGAAGGGCAATGTGGTTTTCGGTATCAAAACAATAACATGTATAAACCTGGACACAAAAATTTGAGTTATAAGGGTTTAAAATAAATTAAATTATAATATAAAAGATACTGTTATCTCTACGTTATCTCTCAATAAAAGAACTAAATGCTTAACGATAAATAAGTGAAGCAAACTATAATTCAACAAAATATGTTGACCATTAAATATATTTATGTTTGGAGTTTTAGCTCCAAGGAAAACAGTCACTCTCATCATTGCAATTTTCTTTCTTTTTTTTTAAAGCAAACAAACTGAAATCAATGACTTTTTTGGACCCATCTGAGATTGAAAAACTGAGATTGCAGATACATTATCTCTCTGAAATCTAGAGGGACAGGTGAATCCAGAAAGTTACAGCAGAGATTTGATTACTGGGAGCTAAAGTCATTGTAACCATAAAATGGTAGGAAAACTGAAATGGTAATTTTGATGAATTCTATTAGATTTAATGTAGATTACCATAAAAGAAAGAAACTCCTGGAAGACAGTCTTGGTGAGGTACGGGTAGCAAAATGTTCATGAGCTTTCCGTCCAGGATTTACTTCCACAACCTCCACCAGGTTTTAATGGTTGAAGATCTGAGGAGACCTTTTCACTCAATTAAGGAAAAAGGAAAAAAAAAAAAAGAAAAATCACGACGTACTACCAGAGCATTCTCCACAACAAAGGCCTACTCTCCAGGGTAAAGACCAGAGCCTTGTCCACAGCCATGAGGAAGGGCATTCCTCTCACCACAACCCCTTACATCCTTCTTATCTCACATAAGCACAGCAGTAGGGTGGGAAACTACACAAGAATAAACACTTCTGAAGGTCACACATCACAGACATGAACACACTGAAAGACAGGTTTAGCTAGAAGGTTACAGAATACTCCCAATCCTCACACTTTTACCATCATACCAAGAGGGTTCTAGTATAACAGTACAGTATAGCTGAAGATGCTGAAAGACACAGACTATCTCTGAGGAAGAGCATTTAAGAAAGACCAAAGTTATGACAGGAAAGTAAAGCAAGAACACTAGAGGATTTTGAAGTCCTTAAGAACTACAGCAACTACAAACATGGCACAAATCCTAGCCAGATTAGACACAAGCACAGAGGGAAGATAAAAAGCGAGTATCCGAACCAGGTATGACACAGATATATTAGCACACAGGGATTTTAAAATACTATCATTAAAATGTTAAGGACTGTAATGGAAAGGGAGACAACATGTAGGAATAGGATGTGTAATGTTATCAGAGAGATGAAAAGTCTAAGAAAGAATGAAAAGGGTATGCTAAAAGTAAAAGGGTGCACTAGAAAGAGAAGAGAGAACAGTAAAAGAAACAGTGGAAGCTATGTTGGCCAATAACTACGCAAAATTAATGGCAGATGCCAAAACACAGATCTAGGATGCTTTGAAAACATCGAACAAGATCATTGCTAAAAATGTAAACATGTTTATTTATTTATGCTGTAGAAAATCAAAGACAAAGAAAAAGTCTTGAAAGAAACAAGATGATAAGAATAAGAATAGGAATGAAAGTGGATTATTTTCATCACAAACCTTAACAGCAAGAAGAGTTGAATGAAATACTTAAGTATCGAAAGACAAACACCTTACCAAAGTAGAATTCTATATCCAAAACAGTTATTCTTCAAAAATAAAAAGTAGAAATATTCTCAGACAAACTCAAACCAAAGGAATAGTTCACCAGCTTATCTGCCTTACAAGAATTGTTAAAAGATACTCAGAGAAAAAAAAAAAAATTGTATAGGCCCCAAACTCAAAACTACATAAAGAAAGGGAGAGCAATGGAAAAAGAACAAATGAAAATAAAATAAACTCTTTTTTTTTTCTTGTAGTTAATTGATATAAAAGAGAACTGTTTAAATTAATAATAGAAATATTGCATTCAGTGATTTTAGCATATGATAAGTAAAATAAATGATAGTAATATCATAAAGAAGAGAAGAGAAAAATTTTGACTACATGTAAAATGGTATAATGTCATTTTAAGATTGATTAGATTAGTTAAAAATATGTATGGAAATACTAGGGTAATTATGAAAACATTCTTTTAAAGTGTAATTGATATACTAGAAGAGGAGACAAAATGGAAGAAAATGCTAAAACAATGCTCAATTAAAAGTAGAGAAAGCAGGAAAAGAGAAAAAAGAGAACAGAACAAATGCAACGAATTAAAAAAAAACACAGTTCCAAATGTGATATTTATTAGTCCAACTATGTCAATAATTACTTTAAATGTGAATGATCTAAATATACCAAATAAAAGACAGAAATTTTTAGAGTGGATACATAGACAAGGCCCACCTATATGTTACATACAATCACAAATCATAGATGATAGATAGATAGATAGATAGATAGATAGATAGATAGATAGATAGATAGATGATAAATAGATAGATAAAAATTAAGAGAACTGATAATGGTATACCAAACTAACACTATTTAAAGAAAGCTGGAATACCTATGTTAATTTCAGATAAAGCATATCTCAGATCAATGAAAATTATGAGGGATAAAGTGAGGAAATACACAATGATAAAGTAATCACTTATCCAAGAAGACAACTGTCTTAACATGTATGCATCTTACAAGAAAGCGTCAAAATACATGAGGCAAAAATTGCTTGAAATAAAAGGAGAAATCAACAAATCCACTATTATAGTTGAAGACTTCAACACTCCTTTTTCAGTAATTGATGCATCAAGCAGACAGAAAATCAGTAAGTATATAGTTGACCTGAACAGTGCTATAAATCAAATTGATCTAATTGACATTTATAAAATACTTAATTCAACAGCAAAATACACATTCTTCTTAAGAAACTTGGACATTCACTGTGATATACTACTCATGGGCTATACAACACAGTTTATCAAATTTAAAAAACAGAAATCATATAAAATTACAGTATGTGCTCAGACCACAATGGAAATATATAAGAAATCAATGACAGAAAGACAGGTGGAAAATCACTCTAATTACTTAAAAATGAAACTACACACTTCTAAATAACACAAGGGGAAAAAAAGAAATTTCGAAAGAAACAAAAAGTATTTTGAAGTAAATGAAAATAAAACTATAACTTACAAAATATGTGGGCTGCAGTGAGAGCAGTGCTGAAAAAGAAATTTAGAGCATTAAATGAATTTATCAGAAAAGAAGAATAATCTAAAAACAATCTTAAACTTCCACCTTAGAAAACCTTTTAAGAAACTAGAGAAATAAGAATAATTTAAGTCTAAATCAGGCAAAATAATATAAGTAACAATAATAGAGCAAAAATCTATAAAATTAAAAACAAAATCAATGAGATCAAAAGCTAGTTCTTGGAAAAGATAAATAAAATTGATAAACATCTAGGCAGGATAACCAAGAAAAAGAGAGAGGACACAACTTACCAATATCAGAAATGCAAGAAAGGTCATCACTGCTGATCCCACTGTCATTAAAATGATAAGAAGAATATTATGAAAAGCTCTGCCTATCAGTTTGATAAATTAGACATAAAGTGTCAATTCCTTCAAAGATGTAAACCACCAAAACTCACATAAGGAGAATTACATGTATAACCTGAGTTTCTCTGTATCTATTAAAGAAATGGAATCAATAATTAATAACCCTACAAAATAGAAAGTACCAGGACCAAATGGTTTCACTGCTGGATTCTATCAAACATTTAAGGGGGAAATGATACCACTTTCCACAATTTCTTACAGAAAATAGTAGCAGAGAAAACACTGTCTAACTCATATGAGGAAGAAAAAATAGAAGCAGAGAAATAGAAGCAGAGAAAACACTGTCTAACTCATGCTACCCTAGTAACATTAAATACCATTAAAACCAGATAAAAACATTACAAGAAAGGAAAACCACAAATACCTCTTTTGGATATAGATATAAAAATCCTCAACAGTATATTAGCAAATAGAATCCAACAATATATAGAAAGAATTATACACCAAAATCAACCACATCAACAATTTTAAGGAGAAAAATCATATGATCACATACACTATTGCCTCAAAGAGATGAAAGAAATATCCACCATTAAATGGTGGCTGCATACCACGACTTCCAAAAAGTACCCTTTGGAAAGGGGGGATAGAGGAGTAATTTTACAGTGGAAAAACTTGTCAAAAACTACCTCAGTCAGGTGATCAAGTTTAACATCAATAGTGTTAAAGAGAAACAACAGGCTTAAAATGGTGTCACTTGTTCTAAAGCCCCATGATACCACACATAGATTAAATACCTTGCCTAATTACTGTTTCAACCTCTCTCAGAAATATGATCTTAATCAACCAGCCTGGAATTTTCAGGTCAAGCACCAGTAAGGTAATCTGTTGCCTGGGCCCTCACCATCCCCCATAGAAAGAAAATGCAATCAGCATGATAAAAACCCTTGCCATTCCCTTCCCCAAAAAAGAAGATATCCTGGTCTAAAAATAATCCTTTGTTTTATTTCCTTAATAGCTCCCTTGCCTCATCTTTCTTCCTACAAAATTTTCCACTTAGTACAACCCTTTGAAGTATCCTTCTAATTGCTAGATGGGATGCTGCCTGAGGCATGGATTGCTTAATAAAGCCAATTAGATCTTCAAATTTACTTGATTGAATCTTGTCCTTTAAAAACAATTATAAGTCACGTTGACAGTATATACCATTGATATGATGAAAATGGCATCTTCTGTGGTCTCCTTCCTAAATTACATTACTCCAGTCTAATAATGAAACATCAGATAGTTTTCAATTTACAGCCATTCTATAAATTCCTTACCAGAATTCCTCATAACTATGAAAGTCATCAAAAACAAGGAAGTCTGAGAAATTGTCATAACTAAGGGTCCTGAGGAGAGGTGATGACTAAATATAATGTGCTATCCAGGATGGGATATTGAAATAAAAAACATATATCAGGAGAAAATTAAGTAAGCCTGAATAAAGTATGGACTTCAGTTAATACTAATATATCAATATCATTTCATTAATTGTAACATATACCATTCTGACATCAGATGTTTATAACAGGAGAAATTGGTTGTGAGTTATTTGTGAATTCTCTGTATTATTTTGCAATAACCCTGCAAATCTAAAACTGTGCTTAAATATAAGCATTATTTAAAAATATCTATGAGGTTTTTTGTTTTTTTGTTTTTGATGAGGAGACAAACTTATAATACAAGGTAAAGTGAAAAACACACAATTGAATATATAGTAAAATCTCCACTCAGTGAAACAATGCTCATGCAAAATAATCTGAAAGGAATCTACTATATTAACAGTTTTGTTTTGGAAAGGCTGATGCATAATATGTAATGTTTATTATCCTTTACACTTGATAAAATTTCACATGATGGTAAGAAAGCATGTTATATTAAAATACATAAATAAAGGTTGATACCTCAGCTTCGAATGTTTGAAATCACAAAATATCACACCCCCCCGATATATTTCCTCAGTTTCCATAATGGGAATGTTAATGTTAGTCAAAAAAGAAAACAAACAAACAAAAAACTCTGAAATACTCATGCCAAGTGTTACTATGACAATTTTCTAAATGAGTAATTAAAATACATTTTAAATTTTGTAAACATTGGATAGTTTAGAAATGTTTCCACAGTTTCTGTGGAATTAATTATTGTGCATGTTTGAACAAATATGTCTCTTGATAAATTAAATGAAATAGTTTATTTTCAAAATTGAAACTAAGGCTCTTTTAATCTTCTTAACGCAAAATAGAATTAAACAAGTGAAGTACTCTAAGAATTGCTAAAGACTAGAAATCCACAGTCAAAATTTCTGCACTATGCTTTAAGATAGGAATGTGCTGGAACATTTATTGCAAGGAAATAGGTACTTTCTTTATTCATTAAGTTTTCCCTCGGAATGGGTTTTCAAAGACTATAGAATCAAAGACTAACAGTTGTCATTTTGCCAAAATTTAGTGCTGGATTAGAAGTTTTATTATGAATAGAAACAAAATTAAGTTTGAGCAATAATATATGTTTAATGGTCATTATAAAGCAGATTTGTTTGATTAATACATTTCAAGCTTTTTGTCTTCACCTTTGGAAGGCAGTAGTGAGAATGCTTTCTGTCTGAACTGGCCAGTGGAAGGTTAGAAAGAGTGCTCCCAAGTCCAATATGATGACTCCTAAGGTGATAAGTAGCCTGGCCATTAACTCATTTAGCTCTTTACAAACTTACAATATGCCAAAGATATGAAAAAAATAAATATGATATTATATAAATAAGAGGCAGTTAGGATTGTCTGCAATTTCTAAATAAAGGACCCAAGCCTCTTTGGACTGCGTATGATTTTCCTATGATAGATTTGGTGGGACAATGTTGATTTTGATTTGTCCATTCTAAGAGCCAGAGAATTTAGATATTCTTAGAAACAATATCCATGCATGCATTAAATGAATGAAGAAATAAGTGATAATAATATGAACTGTATTTTCTTTGAGGTTAAATTAAGTAAAAGTAGTATTTGATATTTTGTAAGAAACATGCTCAAAAGGAGGATAACTGTTATAGATGATTGAACATATCATTTAGAGGCAAAGAAGAAAAAAATCATTTTTACAAAAACTATGAGAAATGTTTTAAGGAAGAAGAAATTGTAATGATTTTGAGAGTCTGTCTCTGGGCCAGCTATGGATCTCGCAGAGAGTGATGAAAGTGGGGTTTAGCTACTCCATGGTGTTGACCTTCTCAATATGCCCTGTTTTCCCCAACCTGACCTGGTCTCCTATGCCTTTTGTCTCTTATATTATTTCTTTTTTTTCTTATATTATTTATCACTTTTTTGTTCCCTTAATGACTTTTTTTTTAATTTATTTTTTTTTTTTAATTTCAAATTGTTAGTAAAATTTTTAATTTCAAATTGTTAGTAAAATTACATAGATTTCAGGTGTACAATTCTGTATTACATCATCTATAAATCCCATTGTGTGTTCATCACCCAGAGTCAGTTCTCCATCCATCACCATATATTCGATCCCCCTTACCCTCATCTCCCACCCCCCACCCCCCGTACCCTTTGGTAACCACTAAACTATTGTCTGTGTCTATGAGTTTCTGTTTCTCATTTGTTTGTCTTGTTCTTTTGTTGTTTTTGGTTTATATACCACATATCACTGAAATCACATGGTTCTCTGCTTTTTCTGTCTGACTTATTTCGCTCAGCATTACACTCTCAAGATCCATCCATGTTGTCACAAATGTTCCTATATCATCTTTTCTTACCGCCGAATAGTATTCCATTGTGTATATATACCACAACTTCTTTATCCATTCATCTATCGAAGGACATTTTGGTTGTTTCCATGTCTTGGCCACTGTAAACAAAGCTGCAATGAACATTGGAGCACACGTGTCTTTATGTATAAATGTTTTCAGATTTTTTGGGTAGATACCCAGGAGAGGGATTGCTGGTTCATATGGTAATTCTGTTCGTAATTTTTTGAGGAACCTCCACACTGCCTTCCATAATGACTTTTAAGCTTCAAATTTAAGTTTGAAACTATAGAAATTCAGTTAAATATTTAATGTTTAATCAAATACTTTGCCTCTAAGACCATTTTTTTTAAAATTTTCAACATGAAAGTAAACATACCTGTATTTTTAATTTCAATAGAAAGTCAATGGAAACTTTTATAGTTAAGGCCATTTTAGAATCCAGAAATATAAATGTCCTCTTTCTCACTATTTTTCAATTTTATATCCTAGTATTTTAATGTGAATTACTCTTGGAATTTTCTTAAACCATTGGGTGACTTTCTGGTTCTGAGTTGATTTTTAAATTTCAAAATCAATTTCATTGAGGTATAATTCGTATATACTAAAATATAACTATTTTAAGCATATAAGTTTTAACAAATATATACTCCTGACCATCTCAGTCAAGACAGAATATTTTCATCTCCTCCAAAAATTTGCTTGTGTCCATTCCCAGGCAATCACCTCCTCCCAACAATGGTCCTAGGCAACCACTGACCATCCTTCTGTTATTATTTATTACATTTGTATTTTCTAGAGTTCCATGTGAATGGAATTATACAATAGATACTTTTTGGAGTCTGGTTTCTTTCTCTCAGAGTATTTGTATTATAATATTTACAATCTTCTTCTGTTCTTTGGTGGTTTGTTCCATGTTATTTCATGAAGTCATTTATCCTTTGAGTATAGCACAATTTGTCTATTGATTTAACTCTTGGTGGATCTTGACTGGTTTATAGTTTGGGACTATAACAAATAAAACTGCTAGAAAGATCTTGTAAAGTCTGTGTTCATGTATAACTTCATTTCTCCTGGAATTATATCAAGGAGTGAAATTGCTGGGTAATATGGTAAGTGTAGGTTTAAATTAATAAGAGATGTCAAATCATTTTCCAAAGTGCTTGTACCATTTTGTGTTTTTTAATTGGGTTTTCAGTCTTATTATTGAATTGCATTCTTTAAAATGTTCCTTCTACAAGTTCTTTATCAAGTATGAGGGCTGACAATTAAGTTCGTGAACTTGATGCAACAATGTTGCTAACCTTTCTTTGGTACCATTATGAATTTGTACCAACTGGACAAACAGTTAACCACATTTACTATTTGGAAGTGCTAAAAAGGCTGCGTGAAAACATTAGATGACCTTAGCTTTTCACCAATAATTCATGGCTCTTGCATCAGGACAACGCACCAGTTCACACGGCACTGTAAGGGAGTTTTTAGCCAGTAAACAAATAACTGTATGGGAATACCCTCCCTAGGAACCTGATCTGGCCCCTAATGACTTCTTTCTTTACCCAAAGATAAAGGAAATATCGAAAGGAAGATATTGTGATAACATTCAGGACATCAAGTGTAATACGATGGCAGCTCTGATGGTCATTCCAGAAAGAGTTCCAAACTTGCTTTGAAAGGTGGACTAGGCGCTGGCGTCAGTGCATAGTTTCCCAAGGGGAGTACTTTGAAGGTGACTGTAGTGATATTCAGCAATGAGGTATGCAGCACTTTTTCTAGGATGAGTTCATGAACTTAATTGTCCGTTCTTGAATATAAATTCTGGGTTGGAAATCCTCCATTTGCCCCACCAGTTCCAACGTGCTCCATTCTTCACTGTACTCTCTGCCCTAAGAAGCTAACTAGTATGGAATGACATCATCAATAGATTTCTTTGACTTCAAGTTTCTTTTTAGGTTTGGACATTGAGAGGAACTAGCAAGAGATCAGAAGACAAGAAGAAAATTTAAAGTAATTAATCTTCTTGATCTCTTCTTGCCAAGCGTCAAATCCTGCCAACGTGTCCTTTCTATAGAGCTCCTGTCTACAGATTCTAATATCACTTCCTTAATTCATTCCTTCAGAAATAGGGTAGTAGTAGCTTTAGATGCTATGTTACTCATTGTTAGTTTCTCCAAATCCTGCTCACACCTTTGTAAATCATTGCTGTATTAACTTTACACCACACTTCCCAATTGGAGTGTACCATCCATTTTCAGTGTGACCCAAACTAACACACATGCACACATCTGCACAATAATGCCATATATGATGTCAAGTTCACTTCTGGTATTGACAGTTGTCATTGAAGATTAGTATTTCTCTTTCATTTGTTATACAAATGCACAGAAACATAAATGGAAAATATGGCCACTAAAGTGCTATGTGCTTCAGTGGACAATCAAATTGTGTGACCTTTATGTCCAACTAATTTTGGTGTCTAAAATCATATCATTGCCCACTCTAAAACAAGGTAATAAATTTAAAAAAAAATGCCACAAATATTTATTTAAATGTTTAGCAGATACCTGGCACTGAGACAATGAAATACACATAAGACCCAGCATGTTTTACATGTACTAGGACAAAGTGATTTTTTGAATTGTCTCCTTTTAGTCTCACAACAATTCTGTGAAACACAACCTATTTCAGATGAGTAAACTTAGGAAATTTGAGGTTAGTAATTTTCATAAGATTACACAAAGCTATCTCATGAGAAATCTGGATTTGACTCAGAAAGTTTTATTACAAAAAGTCTGCATTATTAACATATTCACTATATTATTACATCTCTACCTTCTTAGAAATTACAGTTTAGAAAGATAGTAGATACTATTATGGTGATAATTATATCAGTTACACCAATAATTGATTTAATAATGAAGATACAAATTATGTATAGGTGTTCAGCAATTTTTTAGCAGGAAGAATTAGCATGTATGCAATAATAATAGTTAAGCTAAAAACTGAGGACTATGTAGGAGTTGAAGAGGTGAGAAGGGAGTGGAAGAGTATTTCTGAAAGGAGAACAAAATGGATGAAAGCCTTAGAGTAGGAAAGAGCTTGGGAATTTGAAGAAAAGATATAATGACACTGTGGACAAACTATAGTTTATCTAAACACCAAGAAATAAGTGGGAAAAAAATGTGCCTCAGAATATATCCATTTAGATAGAAATAGCTGTGTGAGGGGTTTCAACCTTATAAATAGTGGAATACTTTAGCAATTTCGGACAGCATAAGACACCAAGATGTGTGTAGAATTAAGACTCCTCAGATAGAAAGTTTCATCAATAACATTAAGTAGTGAATAGATTTCTTCACAGTTTGCTAAAGCTACTATGATATATTATCACAAACTGGGTAACTCATACAACAGAAGTGTATTATCTCACAGTTCTGCAGATTAGAGGTCTAACATCCAGGTGTTGCTGGATTGGTTCCTTCTGGGGCTGAGAGAAAAAATCTCTTCTATGTCTGTTCATGCCTCTCCCCTTGTTTCTGGTGATTTGTGGGCAATATTTGACTTGTAGGTGAATCACTCCAATTTCTAACTTTATCTTCACATGGCACTATCCTTGTGTGCAAATCTGTGCCCAGATTTCTTCTAGTCATATTGGATTAGGAACCCATCCTACTTCAGTATGCCTCATCTTCACTGGTTACATCTGCAATGATCCTATTTCCAAATAAGGTCACATTCTGAGGTAATGGATGTTAGGACTTTAACATATGAATTTTGGAGGAACACAATTCAACTCTTTATATGAAGAATTTTCTTTCTTTGTGTGTTTTCTTTTTTTTTTTTTTCCCTTCCATGATGGATCAAAAGAACTACAAATGGCTCCAGATGGGTGATGGGGAGTTAAGCTTCATTGGTCAACTCAAGCTACAGTTCAACAGGTGATTTTCTTTTACTATTAGTGTAATCCATGTAAATTGAAAAGTCCTACATAACCCTGTTTTGGTCAGCATTACATACAAAGGACTATTGCTAGCCAGCAATAAAAATTAATATTTAAAAGGAATTTTAAACCTACATGTCTACAAAAATATTAAAGATCTTTAACTGATAATTCACACACACACACATTATTTTTTTGTCTTAAACTACACAGCTACACCGAAGCAGCTAGCTCTCCAAACCCTCAATATTTTCTTCCCTTTTACCCAAATTTTTGTAGCATTTCTCCACGTCTTCACTCTTCATATCCTACTCTCTTGGCTCTCTCAACTTTCTTGAATATATTAACTTCTCTTGTTATTTTTTCTCTGCTTTCCTCAATATCAAAATTTTTTTACCACAAATGACTCATGAAAGACCTCTCTACCCCAGCCTCTCCAGTACTGTATTGTTCTATTACTCCCTCTTCTACATTACAATAAATAAAAGTTTACAAAAAAGTCCTCAAACTAATTTTTTAATTGTCACCAGAAGAACTAAATGAGGCTCATAAGTTTTAAGAATTGCTTTCTTTTTGTGGATAAAAGGTATATTAGTTGAGTGTATGTTTAAGAGAAGAGGTACTCTAGATATTTCAAACAGGAAGATTTTTATTTGTTTGGGGTATGTATGGCCTACCTATCATCTATCTATCTATCTATCTATCTATCTATCTATCTATCTATCTATCTATCTATCTATCATTTATCTATCTATTATCTATCTATCATCTACCATGTATCTATTTATTTGGCAATAGGAAATTAAGAACTTATAAAACCATTGGGAGGGCTAAAATAAAAAAAAAAATGTTAGGAAGACCATCGGTAGCTCTCAGTTCTTGCCTTTAGTTCTTCAAGAGCTAGGATCTTGCAATGACTACATGGGCGCATGTTCTATAATCTCTGCGGTCTTCTGCACAGCAGTAAATTGTTTGTAGAGAAACAACCAGAAACCGATGAGGAAAATTCTGTTTGCTGAAGCCTACCCCCCAGCCTCCTCTATGGGAGAAGCGCTAATATGGCCTTTTTGTCCTTTCTCTCTCCCACTTCTCTTGAGAGTGTCTATCGTTAACGAAATCTAGCTCAGATCCATACAGGCAGGAATCCTAGGGAATACATTTTGAGGCTTCCAATGTCTGTATTACAGAGCAGAATAAAGAGGATATAAGTTGTGAAGTGTTGCTTTACAATCTTGCAGAACCCACAATGTAACCATTATTACTTTGCCTTTTTTCTTTAAAAACAATTTTTCCAGTTAAATGCCCAAAGAGAGAAATGGTCCCAAACCACTAGATATGTCTAAGGATATAATTCAAATCATTTTATACTTGCATAGTCTCAAAAAATGTACTTCCCATGGGCAGTTTCTAAGAAAATACAGAAGGAAGGTCTCACCAAAGAGATAATAAACAAAGAGGAAGAAGAAGATGTAGATATATATATATGACAGATATGAGAAGAAGGGAATTCTTAGGATGGTGATACAGTGAAGTCCCACAAGATAGCCATATACCTGGCTTTAGAGAATAAGCAGTCAAGATTGAAGTGGATGATACGGTCTAGAAAAACTGTTTCCATGAAAACTTTACCCCTGATAAATCTCATGAAGTGTCTGACCATGTAACAAGGTGTTTCAGAGTCCTTTTTGATTTTGGTTCATTTATTTAGAAAGATCGCTAGGTAAGCATTAAATGAAGCAATTATTAAACTGGGGTGGATGGTGGGGAGATGAACAAGACAGGAAATGTAATCACAACATGATATGTATCTCAGTTGTAAATAATACTATGAATTATCATGTACTTAATAATAAAGAAAATGTGTACGCCAATTTATCCCCAATTTTGATATAAATAGATTGGGAGAATACCTAATATGTGAGTTTAATGTGGAAAGAGTTAATAAGAGTGCTAAACCTTTTTTTTTTTTTTATTTGTTAGGAAGTCAATAGGTAACATGTATAACTGAAAATGAATACAGTAGTCCCTCCTTATCCTTGGGAGATATGTTCCAAGACTCCCAGTGGATGCTTGAAAGCATAAATAGTACAAAACCCTATATATACTAGGTTTTCTCTTATATGTAAATAATTATGATAAAGGTTATAAATTAGCAGTAAGAGATTAAGAACCACAACTAATAATAAAATAGAACAATTATAATATATTGTAATAAAAGTTACGTGAATATGGTTTCCTTTCTCTCTCTCTCTTGGAAAATATCTTATTGTATTGTACTCACCTTTTCACTTAAAGGAAGCGCCTTTCACTAAATGGCTCATCTTTGGCATATCCAAATTGTCAGCATCACTACACTTGCACTGTGGGTCCATATTAACTAAAAAAGGGTTACTTGAACACAAGCACTGTGATACCATGAGGGTTGATCTGACAACCTAGAACGACAACTAAAAGACTAATGAGCAGGTAGCTTATAGAGCATGAAATCACTGGACAAAGGGCTTATTCATGTCCCTGGCAGGACAGAGTGGGACAGTGTGAGAATTCATCATGCTACTTAGAATAGTGCACAATTTAAAACATATGAATTGTATATTTTTGGAGTTTTCCATGTAATGTTTTCACAGCCCAGTTGACCGTGGGCAACTATAGCTATGGAAAGCAAAACTGTGGATAATAGAAGACTAGTGTACCTTGCATTATAAACATGCAACTTATAAATATAGTGGCACATACCTCCTAAAATAGTTACAAATGTGCTTTTCTCTATACGTGAGAATAGGGGGTTGGTGGGTAGTAGATAGGGACTGCTGACTTTTATTATGTCTTATAGTACAATAGGTCTAAACAATTAAAACATATTTTTAAATTAAAGAAGAAAGAAAGGATAGATATTATTTTTAAAATTTGTCTAGGATTTTACCATAAACTTCGAATAATGTTTGGACATGGCATGTTACTAAATAATTAAAAATAAATTACATAACAGATAGTATCTCTCTTTGTCTGTATCTTAAATAAGACAGTGGAAAAAAAGATAAAGAATGTGAAAGAATAAAGACTAAGTTGTATTTGTGCATGTGAATGTGATACCTCTGCACTTACTTCTGACAGCACATATGTAGCTAAAAATATACGCATACATCTAAAGATGCTAAGCATTTCTACTGCCATATGCATATGGAACATATTCACATCAAAGTTAATTGATGTGTTAGCATTCTAAAAATAAGTAACCAGAGTTTGCAAAATTCATCTACCTTATGTATTTCCCACTTCTCTTCTCCAAGGCCTTATTGTACCATTTATCTCTTTAAGCAGTTCCTACTAAGAGGAATATACTGTTTGATTTGGCGATTAACAACTTAAATACAATTTACTCAGAACTTTCCAGGCTTGTACACAGACCTTCTCATAGAACAATGTTTCTTAGAATTTATTCTTTGGAAAATAATACCACAAGGTGCTCCTTAAAAAGAGTAGCTTTATGACAAGTAATTTTGGGAAACAACATATATTACACTCTCATCTTGTATATTGAGCAAGATGGCCTTAATGTTTTCCTCAGTTTAATTAAACTTTAGATAAGTTTCTTCCTAATTATAACTCCTCACCTCCTTTAGAGCATTTACTTTAGAAAATTTGCAATTGTCAGTTCTTTCTATGTTCCTTTGAGATAAATCTTCTCTCACTCTCTTGCTAGTTTTGCTGCCCAGGAATGTCTTTCTCAAGGCCTGGGAGCCATCCCTATGAAATTGAATCATCCAGAAAGAGTCCCTAGCTCTCGGTTTCTATGGAGAGTAACAGGCTAACTTAAGTAAGTACCACTAGCATACACAGAACGGCCTGATCACATTTACCAGCCTCCATACTGAAATACTTTTCCACTAGATCACCCTAGTGTGTAAAAACTCATCTTAGTTTCGACAGAGTTGAATTCAATCTCTGTCCCCTATTTCAATAGTCTTGAGTAAAGTCTCCCTTTCCTGTTTGACTTCATCTGGTGCAATATTTCTTTGGCAATATTTACAAAGTACTTTTTACATTAAATGTTTTGAAAAATACTACTTGATGTTCTTTAACCCAGTGTTCCCAATTCATATCACAATGAAAACTTTTATTATATGTTAATGTACATGCCACTAAACAAGTAGAGTCATGCATTGCTTCATGACACAGGGATACATTCTGAGAAATGCATCATTAGGTGATTTGTCATTGTGCGAACATCCCAGAGTGCACTTACACAAACCTAGATGGTATAGCCTACTGCACAGCTAGGCTGTATGGTATAGTCTATTGCTCCTAGGCTGCAAACCTGCACAGCGTGTTACTGTGCTGAATACTGTGGGCAATTGTAACACTGTGGTAAGTATTTGTGTATCTAAACATGTCTAAACATAGGAAAGGTACAGTAAAAATACAGTATAAAAGATGAAAAGAAAATGGAGCACCTGTACAGGGTGCTTACCATGAATGGAGCCTGCAGGACTGGAAGGTGCTCTGGGTGAGTCAGTGAGTGAGTGAGTGTGAGTGAATGTGAAGGCTGAGGACATGACTGTACAATGTCGTAGACGTTATAAGCTGTCCACTGAGGCTACACTAAATTTATTTTAAAGATTCCTTTTCTTCAATAATAAACTTAGCTTACTGTAACTTTTTTACTCCATAAATTTTTAAAACTTTTTGACTCTTAAACACAAACATATTGTACAGCTGTACAAAAATATGTTCTTACTTTATATTATTATTCTGTACATTTTTTAAGTTATTTTTGTTTGAATTTTTATTTTGTTTTTGTTGTTGTTGTTGTTGCTAGAAACTAAGGCACAGGCATACACATTAGCGTAGGCCTATGTTCCGCCTGCACATCTTCTCCCAATGGAAGGTCATCATGTGCAATACATGCATGGAGTTGTCATCTCCTATAATAATGTTGTCTTCTTCTGAGATATCCCCTGAAGGACCTACCTGAGGCTTTTTTGAGGAGGTGTCACTCTTTTCAAAATTATATCTATGGTGGTTTCCTTGGTTTGTTTATTTTTTCATCATAGATTGGCTTGTAAGCAGATTATGCATCATGAACATTCCTCTCTATTCATGAAAACATTCTGGTGTTGGGGTATATGTTTTCAGACTTATTAAGGAACTTGTGGAGGTCTGCAAAGCTTTTGATAAACCCTCACTGTGAATTTTATTGGGAATTCTTTCTCTTCTCTTATAGTTTTCTGTTTTTGTTTTTTCCTTTATTGGGGAACAGTGTGTACTTCCAGGACTTTTTTCCAAGTCAATTTGTTGTCCTTTCAATCTTAGTTGTAGAGGGTGCCGTTCAGCTTCAAGTTGTTGTTCTTTCAGTCTTAGTTGTGGAGGGCACAGCTCAGCTCCAGGTCCAGTTGCCATTGCTAGTTGCAGGGGGCGCAGCCCTCCATCCCTTGCGGGAGTCAAACAGACAAATTTGTGGTTGAGGGGACACATTCCAACCAACTGAGCCATCCGGGAGCTCAGAGGCAGCTCAGCTCAAGGTGCTGTGTTCAATCTTAGTTGCAGGGGGCGCAGCACACCATCCCTTGCGGGAGTCGAGGAATCGAACTGGCAACCTTGTGGTTGAGAGCCCACTGGCCCATGTGGGAATTGAACCGGCAGCCTTCGGAGTTAGGAGCACAGAGCTCCAACCTCCTAAGCCACAGGCCCAGCCCTGTTTCCTGTTTTCTTGCCTCTTCTTCAGCTATGCATTCCTATTCTGGTTCTAACTCCTCATTAGTCAGTTTCTCAGGAACCCCTTCTAGGATTTCCTCCATGTCACTCTCATTCACACCCAGGTTCAAGTTGTTTGTCATCTCAATCAGAGCTTTGTTGATTTTGTAAATTTTCCTCTACAATGTTAAGATGGCTATGGCATTTACGAGGTGATAGCAATTTTTCAACTCCATTATAATCTTATGGGACCACCATCATATATGCTGCCTGTCATTGACCTAACCGTTGTTACATGGCTTATGACTATCATTCTCAAAGTGTGGCTCAGAGACCAGCGGCATCAGCATCCTCTGGGAACATGTTAGAAATAAAGTTTTCAGGCCCAACCAGATGTTTTGAATCAGAAACTTGGGGAATGGGGTCCAGCAACCTGCGGGTTAACAAGTCTACCAAGCGGTTCTGATGCATGCGTACTACACTCTCCATTACATATTTTGGGAAATTCCATTCTAGGTAATAGCAAGAAATAAAGACCAGCTAAGAAAGAGCATTACTCAATATATTTATTTAATGTGTTTTAATAGTTGAAATTAAGACTCATACAATTCTTTTCTCCTAAAATTTGTATTTCAGAGCCAACAGATCTATCTATATTTTATTGCGACTACAGGCTTACTCTGGGTTTCCTCTCTAGGTGTCTTCGTTGCCATGCACTCTTCTATTCTGCTCTACACATTATAAAGTTAGTTTTTATACATCATTATACTAGAACTAATATGGAAGTTTTATGATCAAGAATCTGGAGGTTTATTTGCACTGATTATTATCAGTGCTGGGAACTCTTTCTCTTGTCATCTTTTTTGAAGTCCTACGAAAATACAAAACATTTCTCTAGCACTCATGACGTCTTTCTTCTTTAAACTGCCATAGAAAGTGCTATTTGAACACACATATTTTACATTTCTAGGCTCGCTTATATCATTACTTACCTTTGTATCTCTATATGTACATTTCACTGTCAGTTTTAATTTAATCGATTTTTATGAATTCTGAATTACCTCTATTTTGCAATCCCCTTCACCAATCACTGAAGACTCATGGAATTTGACCAGTTGTTTTTTCGTTTGTTTGTTTTTTCAGTATGTTATTAAAGATACTCATGTTGTTAACATTCATATTTCTAATTGTCTTTGACGAACCAAATATTGTTGCTTGTGGTTAATGCATTTCTTTTTAAACGCATACATAAATTGTCAACATGTTACATTCAGAGGTAGCATGAGGTCTGCAGAGAAAGCAGAACCCCGAACTAAATGTAATGTCCCTTATACAGGGCATAACTTGCTTATTTTGATTTTGATTTAGCTGTGCAGAATGACACTAACTAACCATAATACGTAAGGATAATTTTTGTCTCCTTTACAAATACGATCCATTCCCCACCCACATTTTTATCTTATATTTTTAGACTTAATATTTTTAACATTGAGGCTGGAAGAGCAAGAAATGTGGAAGTGGAAAACTATAATGCTTACTAATGTATACTTAATGATCACAGTCAAGAAGACATAAAGCCCCTTTTATAATGGCATTTATGAATTTTTACATGTGCATAAATATAATAAGCCTGGTAAATTCCCCTAGATATGCATAGTCAATCTTCAAAGACATGTATCTATTTCCTTTCATTTGCATTTATTATTATTATTATTATTATTTTGTATTGTCCCATGATGTATCTGCTGGAATCCACATACTTTATTGTTGTTTTTGTTGGTTTTCTTTGGTCACCAATTAGCACAGTATAGATGAGTACCATACCTAATGTACCTATCACTGAATGAAATTTGAAATTTTTATCCCATTGGAGAGGATTATCAGCTGAAAAAGACTACTCATTCTCATTTTTCCAGAAAAATAAATGAAAGAAAATGGATATCAAGTGCTCATGTTTTTTTCTGGATTCTTCTAGAAAATATTTAGTAAACAAGTAAGCCATTTGTCAGCGATTGCTTGGGGTAAAATTTGCCCTGAGAGGCAATGGCTACATGAGAGCCATTAAAATTCCTGCTGTACATGGACTCTGTTTGGGGAAACAAGTTAGAGATTGAAAATCCTGTTTATAAACATTAGTTTATATTTGGGTAAAAATATCTTATTGGCTTTTCTACTTTCCCTTGTGTTTCGAAGGTCCTCTGTGCACCAATTTAAAAACTATCAGGGACCCCAGTTAGGATAATGAATAGGTGGAACCAAATATGTTGATGCCGCTGAGACTCTGATTGGCAGTGACTGCTGGCAAACACTTTTCTGTCTTCTCTAAATTCTGAAAAAAAAACATTTGCTGTCCTATTTATTAGACACATAACTGTATGGAGGAAGAGCCTTCTCAGTTTCTAATTGCACTTGTTGTTTACTATAAATTACTCTTATGAAAATATTCCCATGGATTTGCCTGTGCAACTGTGCATGTAATTGCGTTTTGGCAAGAGTGCAAACATCACATTTGTTTGGAAAATGAAGTCTAAGAGGTGCTTTTACAAAAGATGACATTTTCAGCTTGACTCTTAGTTGAAATTTCTTTTGTACTCATGAGACTGACAAGTTGACAGTCTTGTCTTCTGAGCTTCTTGAGCCACAAGATAGGTACAAAACAGTTGCTTCTAGGTGTCTTCTGACATTGAACCTTTTTTCAGACATGCCACATTTAAGGATAAAGAGTTATGTCCTGTAAACTTTTCAGACCCTGCAGTGGGCATGCTCATGTACCTCTCAAAGCCAATCAACCAAGTCATATGCAAATACATTCCAAAAGACACTGTTGCTGTTGGAAGGAGGTGAATTGGAGGTTATTCCAGAATAGTAGACAGCTAGCAGAAGGATTGCTGTCTGCATCTACTTATCAATAACTTATCAAAAGGTGGAAACCTAGGCAGTCAGTCAGCTCCCTCATGAGCAGATGACAGCTGTCTAGAGTTTCAAGTCATAATTACTAAAAAGGAAAATTTCGGAATTTTGTATATATTTTGATAAATATATAGTCATAACAAGAGTACAGAAACATTCTTTTTTAAAAAAGTAGTCACTGCAAAAGTACAAAAACATGATCTTTTAATTAATTAATTAATTAATTTATTTATTTGCACTTTTTAATAAAATTTTATTGGGGTGACAATGGTTCGTAAAATTACATAGGTTTCAAGTGTACGATTCCATAATACATCATGTATATATCACATTGCGTGTTCACCACCCAGAGTCAGTTCTCCTTCTATCACCATATATTTGACCCCGTTTTCCCTCATCTACCAGCCCCCATCCCCCCTTACCCTTTGGTAATCACTAAACTATTGTCTGTGTCTATGAGTTTTCGTTTCTTTGTTTGTCTTGTTCCTTTGTTGCTTTCAGGTTTATATCTCACATACCAGTGAAATAATATGGTTCTCAACACGATCTCAACATAAATATGTTATACAAGTTATTTCTCAGAATAATAAGTACTTTTTAATATTGGTGCTGGGGTTTTTATGGTCTTTGTTTTCCCATATAGAGATCATTAAGGATTTTGCAAGTTTAGGAAAAGTGATCTGGCATAATAAATGGAAATAATAGTGAAAGGAGAAAACTGGAAAAATTCATGGTGTTTCTATTTTCTGCCTTATCCGTGATTCTGTTTTTGACACTATTGATCTCCCCTGCTACAATCCAATCCCAAATTACCTGGCCATTTTTTTTTTTCCTGCTACAATGTTCGGATCTAGTCAAATATATTATAAATATAACCTTATTCTAAAGTGTTTCTCTCTTTCTGTCCTCTGGGCGTTTATTTATTGTGCACTCCCATTTTAGAAGCCCTACTCATTGCATGAAAATTGATTATAATTGTCCAGATAGAAATGCTCAATGACTCTTCCTGCATTCTTAGATTCCATTTGTACTTGATTGAATGGATATCTTTTACTCTTACCTAACGTTCAGGGCTTTCAAGAGGTGGTTGCCTGACTTAAGCTTCTATACATCCTCTGTTATGCTTTACACAAAGAGTAGGCATCCATACTCCTTAGCAGAGTGTATTATAATAGGTTTACTGGCAGTGAGATTTAATAGCTGCCTATTAGAAGGGGTTCGTCTATCTGATTAAAACTCAGGACCACCAATTATCACTATCAAAGACAGATTAAAACAAAGGGCTATACATGCTTATGTTTAAAAAAACAAGGCAGTGGGAGAAAAACATAGTACAACTGGTTTATCATATAGAACACTGGCATCATGGGTGGGTTTATGGGGTTCCGGGAACTAGGGCAGTAGTTATCAAATGACAGGATCAGTTTTAGAATCAAAATAGGTATCATTTTAAAGCACATTTCTTTTCCTCCTTGAAAGTATATTTGTATATTGGGAAGAACACTGAATGTGGAAGGAATAGGCATGTGTGTTTTGACGAATACCCCCCAGATATTTTAGAAATACCCATTACATATTTTTCTTCACAGGTTGAAAAACAATAGCATAAGGATAGAGAAACATAAAAAGAAAAGATATAAGACTCATTTATCCCCCAAGACTATAAATACGATAATGGCAGTATCACTTACAGAAAAAAAAAAAAAAAGAAAAGAAAAACCTTCACAGATAATTGATTGATGTGTATGGGTATGGGTCTGGGTCTGGGAAGGGAAAAAATAGTTAAATGTGCTTAACCAATTTTATACTAAACTAATAATAGAAATAAAAATAATAAAAAGGAGAATATCAGTATATTGTCTAATTCAATTTTTGGACTAATAAAATAAGTATTATATGATATTTCTTTAAAATGTTAAAGTTTTCTCTCTACTATCCTAGAATTTTCTTCTTTTCTAGAATAAATCTACCTAGGTATTTGAGATGTACATTTTTAAATCAGTAATTACAAAAGAAATTCATGCACCAAAGTGATTGCTGATATATTTGAGTAAAAAATAATCGTATGAATCATACCATATTAATAACAATTGAAATATATGGAAGAGAAAATACCCAAGAATATAGTATATGTTTTCAAATTGGGACCACTGTAAAAGATTGATTACACCCAGGTCAAGAAGGGAGTGAAATTTAAATAGCTGCAATAAATGAAGCCAGTCTGGTCCAAAATGAGAGCCAGATGTCCCATCTCCCATGAACCTAAAAACATTAGCAAGTGTTCCAGGAGTTTTGCTTAAGGTTGAAATATGTTGCCTGTATGGCAAAGGCAGATGTACAGGAGGCATAAAGATTTTACAAAGCAATTAGTTAAGATGGAATATTTGATTTTTACATTCTACAGAAGTTTTTCCCACCTGGTTTACAGTCTTTTCAAGTGTTGATGAATTCTTTGAAATGATAAATAAGACAATATTTATCTCTACTTCTTAAATTAGTCATCAAAGAAATCCATCCCTTTTGAAATTTAAATATGAAATGAAAAATAGTGCCAGAAATGTACTCTCCCTGGGCTCCACTTACCTCCTGTAGTCAGATTTCTCCTTTCTTGTTTCTGGCGCTCCCACTGCACTTGAAGTCATTGCACTCACCATATTACATATAACATTAGTTCCCATTCACATCAGATTTACATCACTTATAGGTAAATATCAAACACTTGTACATAATAAGTACCTAACAAACATTATCTCATAGGCATTTTGATTCTGCTTCTAAGTGTGTACAATTTTATGAATCCAAGTAACCACTGTATCTATCTATCCCCTTCCTCTCATCTTCTGAAAGGCAGCTATCCTCACAAGCAGACTGCTTTGCCATTCTGGAATTAGGAGTTCTCAGTGACATTATAAAAAGCTCTCTCATGGTCATGTCTCAGTTATGCCATTTTGTTTCAACCAGTAGATATTGTGTCATCTGCTAATTCATTTAAAAATTTGATCTATCATTGAGATAACATAAAAACTCCCTCCATGTGAAAGATAAATAGTAGATATAAATAAATACTAGATAAATACTGTCTATCTGAGGAATTAACTCATACTGTACAATTTTTAGTTTATATTACATCTGATGTTTTTCTACTAGATATTCATTGTCGTAGACAATTTTATGGGACATTTGAAGAAAACTGGGTATATGTTATTCAGAGAAGTTCGTGTCCACCTTTGACACTTGTGCAGTATTTTAAGCCTAGAATTCTTTGTTGCTTTCTTAAAATGTGTAGAAAATAACTTTCCAGAAGTCAAAAGTAACCTTGGTAGGTAAATGTAATATGCTTTAAATTTATTTTTTTAGTATTGTGAACAAGACGGTACCTAGGAATAATAGTTTAATTACACACAGGCAATGCAGGTGTAATAGTTTAATTGCACCCTGGTGATCTGCTTTGCCTGTGTCAGATTACAGCTTCAGAGATAAGCTAGCCACATGCCAATTGTTGAGAGTCAGCCCTTTTGACACTATGAGATTTGTTTCTGCACTTAGTGTCTGTTGTGAGCTACACATATTTTTGGATCGACGTTATGTTCATCTTTATATTTTAAATATGGAAAGGTTACATGACAATGCTCTGGCTGGAATATTTTAAATGATACAAATATCTCAGTGCATTCATGTGCCATCTTCAAAATCATCATCATCATCATCATCATCTTTATCATCAAAAACAACAAAATGGCATATGTTTCTTTTGGTTTTGTGTCCCAAATATATACTCTTTCTTTGAAGTTATAAAAGGAAGAGATGAAGGAAGGGTGTGATATAGAAATTCTATCTCTTTAAGCTTTCAAGAGATAATGGTAGAAATAGTTTTCTGGTACATTAAATTCTGTTTCACAAAGAAAGTATAAATGCTTTAATAAAAACAATCAAACAGCAAGACTTATTACAAATGTCAAACAATTTCACAAGTAACAAATTCCATTTGCTTTTGCAGAAATTGTGGAATTTAGGTATTTGAGGACATTTCTGTTATTTCTGGTCTTTTTCTAGCATGTATCAGAAATAAAGTGGAATTTGCTAAATAACTTCTTGCAAAAGTACTCAACATCTATATAAACACAAGAAAGAAATGTATTAAATATTTTAGTCACCAGTTTTATGAGATGCCAGTCTCCCTTTCCCAATGAGATATCTTCCCACATATAACCTTTATGTAATTACTTTGAAATGGATAGTTTACAATCTGGACATTTTCAAATTCTTTCCTGGTAATGCATATGCTTTTCTCTTTCAGTGATTTTTTTCAGTTAATGAATTATGCACAAAAAAATAAAACCAAAAGTATTATCTGAATTCCTTTGTTATTGCAGTAAATATCAGACCAGGTAGTTGACTTCCTTTTTCTAAAGTGATGAAATACTGGGGAAGCTATCAAAGTGATTTTTTTTTTTCAATTTTATAAACATCTTTTATACTAGCATGGTACTTAACTGACATTATTATTCATCATTATATCTATTTTTTTATTTAACTGGTTTATTAAAGTAGAACCATCATATTTTACTACAGTGCAGGCGTTTTTATTGATTAAGTTATCATGAAGATGCTATTTAAATTTTATTAAACTCTAAGAAAAGTAGACTATGTTCATGGAGGTAGGAGTACAGCATTAATGCAGCAAATGCTCATTTAAATAGGGTTTATGTGGGATTCAATACAACAGGATCAAAATTCCTGACTTCTCAGCCTTCATAATCCAGTTAAAGTAAATGAATACTTGTATGCGTAATTTAATAACAGGGTAGAGCATGATACATGTTCAGTAGCAGTGCATCTTCATACTACAAAAGTTGGAAGTGGTAGAGATGTTTCTGAGTGAAGAGACCTAGAAAGGCTTCTCAGGGGAACTATCGTTTGAACTTAACTTGAACTATAGATAAGATCTTTACACGTAGATAGGGCAATGGAATGGGTTTGAAGGGCATTCTAAGCAGAGTGAACTAACATATATAAGCAAAGTAATAAATTTGAAGTTAATGATATTTTTAAAATAAAACATAATTATCTTTTCTATCACTGCCCAGCTGTGTTTTTAAGGTTTGTTGCTTGACTCTATGAGCTCCTCTAGTTTCTTCCTAATATTATTTTGACAATAAAAGGGTTATTTCATGTAAATCAGTTAGCACAGTGACTGAAACATAATCAGAGCTCAGTAAATACCTAGTCATACTTAACATGGTTATTATTTTGTTAAATTCAAAAATAAAAATAAAAATATAAAAACTTCATTTTTAGTTAAAGTTTATTGGGGTGACAGTCATTAGTAAAGTTACATAGATTTCAGGTGTACGATTCTGTAATACATCATCTATATATCCCATTGTGTGTTCACCATCCAGAGTAAGTTCTCTTTCCATCACCATATATTGGATCCCCTTTACCCTCATCAACCACCCCCCTCCCCCCTTACCCTCTGGTAACCACTAAACTAGTGTCTGTGTCTATGAGTTTTTGTTTCTTCATTTGTTTGTCTTGTTCTTTTGTTGTTTTCAGTTTTATATACCACATATCAGTGAAATCATATGTTTCTCAACTTGTTCTGTCTGACTTATTTCTCTCAGCATAGTAATCTCAAGATTCATCCATGTTGTTACAAATGACACTATTTCATCTTTTTTATGGCAGAATAGTATTCCATTGTGTATATACACCACAACTTCTTTATCCAATCATCTATCGAAGGACACTTTCCTTGTTTCCATGTCTTGGCGACCGTAAATAAAGCTGCAAAGAACACTGGAGCACATATGTCTTTATGGATAAATGTTTTCATATTTTTTGGGTAGATACCCAGGAGAGGGTTTGCTGGGTCATATTGTAATTCTATTCTTAATTTTTTGAGGAACCTCCACACTGCCTTCCATAGCATATAAAAACTTTTGTCAAAGTAAAATCTACAAGTATTTTAATATTTCCAAGGCAAATTGTCAGTGAAATGTATATTAACATTATGTACATTATTTACATTTTTTTCTTTACACAATTGGTTGAATGGCGGTAGGTGACATATTTTTCCCTTATTGAATTTTTTCTTTCTCGGTATTGAATTGCCAACATGCCTCCATAATTTTAATTTTTGTACTAACTTGCTAATGATATATGTTGAATCAGTGGCCTAAATAAGGAAATTAATACAAGCCAAAAATATAGTGGTTGGGAAACTAGTCATGATCATGTTGTTATCAGCATAGAAAAAAAAAATTGTTTTAATCAATTCTTAACAGGAGACCATGTATTTAAACATTTTTACATTGCATTAGCAGGAACTTCATTATAAAATCAAATGGGATAAAAATGCCTAAGAATATTTCATCGGATAATTGAAGTTACTGGGCTATCTTGGTTATTTCTACACTACTAGCAAAGTGAGTTATCATCTTCAAATCCTGTTGTGTAAATCAGCCATTCCAGACTGGAAGGGAAATAATAAATTTCCTATGTTTTTGTTGAAACAACTTCTAAGTTGTTTCTACTAAGTTTTCTCTCTAGAGAAGGATGAGGAAAGAGACAGTATTTATCACATCATTATCATCTTCAGCCAAGTGTGATTTGTTATAATTTGGCCTGCTAGTTTGTAAATTGTCTCCTGAACTAGTGGTGTCTTTATGCCCTGTCTCTGCAAAGGAAAACTCCCTTTACATTAAAATCCTCTAGAAACTGACATTGAATGAAAATTGACAAAATCAACCTAGCTTTTAGAGATTTATTTACACATACTCTGAAGTGGTAGCATTTATGACTTGCCACTCATTTGGCAATTAAGGCAGCATTATGTTTATTGTGCTTTTGCTCTGTATAGTTAATTAACATTTCCTGGATAGAATTCCTTTTCCCCCAATCAAAAATAAATACAATAAACAACAAGAATAAGAATAACAGTGGTAACAACACCTCTTGAGGGAAAAGCTATCAATTATTCTTCAGATTTTCCCCACAGCATATAGAATAAGCCTCATTAGTGTCTTCATACATAGATGTCAATTAAACGAAATTAAAGAGCCACTCATTGTTAGTGTTTATAAAAGCTCAGATTTCAGCCCCTCCCCCACTTTTGTTTCTTTTTATTTCAAAATAGCTTGACACAATGTATGGAATATGATTTGATTTCTATGACAATCTTATAATTCTTATTTGATAACCATTGCAGATATATACTGTATTTTTTATTTTCAAAAAGAAGTTGTATTTAGGGATATTATAGAGAACCTCACAAGAACACCAAAATTGTTTTCCTCAACCACCTCGAAAGCTCAAGATTGGGTTACTTGCATGTAACTGCCAGGCTCTCTAATGAGAATGTTTTAAGCCGTTGATTCTTTTTTAGTATATGGGTAATTGATGTAACAAACTATACTTGCTCCAATTATATAAATACATGTTTGGGGACCTTTTAGAATGCATATTTTTGATACAATTCACTATAACAGCTCTTTAAAAGCTGTTAGACTCTATTGTTTCACACCTTAGAGGGAGCTCCCTAATACATAAATTTTCAACTAATTCATATTAATGACAAAAATGTATCATAAAACCTTCTTTTTGTTGTTGTAGTAATAGCTTACAATGAAAATAATTTATGTCCTACTTGCACATTACTAATTTGTGGTTTCTCTACTATAGTTCTTAAATGTGTGTGTGTATGTATGCAAAGATGGAAATGCCAGCAAACAACACTAGGTGCTTAATCATAATTCTAAAGTAAGTACCAAGCACATTTTTATATGCTATCATTTAGTAATCTGATTTATGTATAGTTTAATCAAAAGCATATGGCTTTTTAAATTTCAGCTAAATTAAAGTACAGTTATTTTTAAATATTTGTACAGTATCTGGCAGTGTTGTTATGAAAGATAATTACATAATTTACATTACTTATGTAAAATACAAGCCATGATATAAAAAGCATAAGTGAAACAAAAATTGTGTTTGGGTAATAGTATAAGAACTGTACCTACATAGCAATAAAATTCCAGATTCACTTAAGATGTTGTCATTGGAGTGACCTCATCTAGTGATTAAATAACTTTGTTACTTTAGTTCAACTCTACAGATGTCTGAGATATGAATTCATATTACACGTGGATCTTATTTTTAACATTTCTAAATTTTTGGTTCATGTTCAGAAATTCACATTGCCTAAAACATAGACCATCCATCAATTGCCTGGACATTTCATTTATTAGCACGCCAGTGCAGTGTGATGTTCTCCTTCCAGGCATAGGGTTTGCATTTATGTACATTCTAAATGTTTTTAAATTGTTTTCTTAATTCCTCAGCTGTATTCCAAGCCCTCACTCTCCACCACCCCTACCATGCCTCACCACTGGAAACTGAAATATAGCTATTATAGTCTAAATAGCACATGCAATTTATTTAATAGTAGTTTTGTTTGGTCGGAAAGTCAAAATTGGTCTCAGCGATATTTAAAGTGAGATTTTTTATTTATTCAGCTAGAAACCTCAGAGTTTCCCATGACTATAGTTCCAAAGAAAGGTTTTAAAAATTGACAGACTTGGATTTTAAGCCCAGTTCTGCCCCAAAGAAGTTTTCAACATACAACAATCCTTAAACGCAGTGTTTGAATCTGTAAAACAGAGATAATAATAACTATTAAATTGTTAAGTTGTGAGAATTCACTGAAATCCCATATGTAAAACAACTAGCTCTATTTCTCCATGTCTGGGGAAACAACCCTCAATTCCTTTTATATGTCATTAAATTTCAATATTTAGATATATCATTTCAAACATTGCTACTAAATTTATCTATACAAATCTTGTATTTGTTTGCTTGTTTGTTTGTTAAGGGATACCAAAGTATATTACTTACATGACCTCTCTTTCCATGAGAGGCAAGCTTAGAAGCAGCAGATTTTTCAGTTCCTCCCAGAAGAAGCTCAGACATTTTTCCTTCCATTGAACAACAGATAGTTGATAATTGGATTTTGTCCCAAGATAAGGCCTTCTTATTAAAAATCTCTCATTTAGATGTTAATTTGTGCTATATACAATTTTGGCTCCATGGTTTCAAAAATCACAACACAATAATCTCTTATCCTACCACTGTTCTTTTGTTTTGTAGTTTAAAATCAGAGTAAGAAGAGCTCTTACATATATGTCCCTAGGATTGTATTTTGCCTGTGAGAAAAACTCAGAAATTGGGAAGGGACATCGTTTAGGTCAGTGAGGCACAAGCAGATGTGAACTAGGTGATGGCTCAGTTAAAGCCTTTTATTCACCATATAATTTGGCTTCACTGAAAATGTTTTCTATTTTATGAGTAAATACCCTCAAGCCCATCTACACACATGCACTACCCCTCCCCCTTTACAAATAAAACAATCTCTAAAACATCATAGTCAGATGTAATAGAAAAAGACAAAAACAGCAACAAATACGGAACAAGAAACAAACAAATGAAAGATGCAGTAGACACCGTCATTCCTGTTTACTGCAGATTTGTTGGCATTTCTTTGGCTAAGGTAGCCCAAAGCTAGGGATGAGGCCAATAACCACAGCTACTACAATAACCTTACTAGCATTTTATGGGCGAGGTATTTGAAAGTCAACATAGCTGAAAACCACTGCCATTGTCCAGGCTTACAGTTAACCATAGGAAAAAAACATGAGGGACTGCTCTACACTTCCAGACTGACAGCATGGGAATCTTTCTCCCAAATAGAAACTTTAGTAAGGATATTTGTTTCATATTTTTGTGAAAGACAAACACGACTTAGGACTGTTACAGTGACTTACTTATAATAAGCCTATTTTTTTCTGAATGTATGACTTCATTTCTATGTAACGAATATTCACATGAATTCAAGACAGTGAAAAATCAAGAAAAGAAAAGTTCTGTATCTTCCCCCAAATCATAAAGTTTTGGGGAAAACTAGGACTCAAACTTGGGTCATATAAGTATAAGAAATGTACTCTTTCTACATACCATTTTACATACTTTAATTTTCCATAAAATACATTAATTTTGCCCAAGCCTATTTTTTATTCCCAGTTGGAATAGTGATGTTGAGTGGTAGTGACATCAGAACTGGATAATATCCCTCAAACACCTCATCTTTATTTACAGCTTAGACCAGGGGTTGATAACCTTTTTTTTGGTTAAAGGCCAGATAATAAATATTTTAGACTTATGAACCACATAGTCTCTTGTCATAACTACTGAACTTGGCTGTTGTAACACACAAAAAAACAGCAATAGACAATAACTAATGAATGGAAATTTTTGTGTTCCAAAGTCTTTATTTGTGGACACTGAAATTTAAATGTCACATAATTTAAGCATGTAATGAAATACTCATTTTTAGAATTTTTTTTATCATTTAGAAATGTAAAAATGATTCTTAACTCATAGATTGCACAAAAGAGGTGGTGGGCAATATTTGGCTTATAGGCTGTGTTAGCCCATTCCTAATTTAGATCTGCTTAAGGATAATTTATTGACTAACAGAGCATTTCTCTAAAGTTATACTTTACAATAGTGCATGGTCAGCTCTTATTATATGTTCTTGAAAAGAGTTTTCTGGTTAAATTATTTGAAGAATTTCCAATAATTTTATTCTTTAACAGAGGTTTAGCATACTGGATACTCAAAGAAATATTCCAATATAGAAAATACTATTTTCTAAACATTTTAAACTGTAAGTAATCCCTCAACATTTATTTATTTAATAAAGATTTTTTCAGTACTTAATAAGTGCCAGACCAATGCTGGGATAAGCAACTAACAAGAGAGAAATGATAATTGCTGTTACAGATATTCTATCCTAGTGATAGATATAGACCTTAAATAACTGCTTAATTGATTATAATCTCAATAATTATAATAGAGGTAGAAATAAGAAAGTCCTATGATTGTAAATAACAGGGTGATCTAGGTTAGATTGGAGAATCAGGGAAGCTGCCTGATAGTTAAGGGAAAGAAATTTAAGCTGAAAGTTGAAGTATGAATGCTACACCAGGATAAGAGGACGCAGGGAGTGCACAAGTGGAAATAGTTCATCAAGTGGAAGAATCTGAATACAAAGAGATTTATGATATTTGAAGATGAATAGTATTCCTGCAGAACAAGGGGAAGTTTGGGCAATTTATTAAGTCATTATAGTATATGAATAAGTGAAAAAAATGACAGCAATGTCACAAAGTACAGTGAGAGGAATTTTGAACATTCTGTTATAAGGTATCTATACTATTCATGCAGTGGGATAGTATTTTTTGAAAGTGGAATCAGATTACCTTAAAATGTATATGGTAAACTCTACGGCAACCATTATTTTTTGAAGGACTATAATTAATATGCTAAGAGAAAAGATAAAATGGAATCATGTAAAATATTCAATTAAACCAGAGACATTAGAGAAAGAAGACTCTGGCAACAAATAGAAAACAGTTACAGATGTGGTTTATATTGATTCAGATATATTAATAATATCAATTTAAATGTGAATGTTCTAAATGCATCAATTAAAAGATAAACTGTCAGACTACATAAAAAAGGTCACTTTGAGCAGCTCTTGTAATTGCAGAAGTCAAACGTGAACATTACTTGTATTCATCTTTTGTTATCAGTATACATGAATTATTACAATTTTAGTATTTTTTTCCTTTCTTAAAATGTGTATACATTTTTGATGCCCTCTGTATATGTACCTACAATAAAGTGTAAAAATACATGAGGCAAAAACTGATAGATATCCAAGAATAAACAGGACAAATCCACTATTATTAATTGATAAAGCATGCAGGCAGAAATTCAATAAGCATAAATATGACCTGGCCAGCAATAACAATCAAACCGATATAATTGTCATGTATAGGTATTTCATCCAACTAAAGCAGAACACACATTCTTCTGTGGCTTGAAGGAAACTCACCAGAGTAGACCAAATTCTGGGCCATAAAACACACATTCACTTGCACTTCTCTGATGATTAGTGATGTTGAGAATCTTTTCATATGTCTATTGGCCATCTGTATGTCCTCTTTGGAGAAATGTCTATTCAAGTCCTCTGCCCACTTTTTAATTGGATTATTTGTTTTGTTGTCGTTGTTGTTGAGCTGTAAGAGTTCCTTATATATTTGGGATATTAGCCCCTTATCAGAGATGTTGTTTGCAAAAATCTCCCATTCAGTTAGTTGCCCCTTTTTAGTCTATGGTTTCTTTTTCTGTGTAGACGTTTTTTATTTTGATGTAGTCTCATTCATTTATTTTAGCTTTTACTTCCCTTGCCTTTGAGTTAAAATTCATAAAATTCCCTTTAGCCCTAGGTCTATAAGTTTAGTACCTATGTTTTCTTCTTTGCAGTTTATTGTATGAGATATCACCTCACACCAGTTAGAACGGCTGTCATCAACAAGACAAATAATAACAAATGTTGGAGAGGCTGTGGAGAAAAAAGTACTCTCATACACTCTTGGTGGGAATGCAGATTGGTGCAGCCACTGTGGAAGGCAGTGTGGAGATTCCTCAAAAAATTAAGAATGGAATTACCATATGACCCAGTAATCTTTCTCATGGGTATCTACCAAAAAAATCTGGAAACATTTATCCATAAAGATGTATGTGCTCTGATGTTCATTGCAGCTTTATTTATGGTGACCAAGACACGGAAAGAACCAAAGTATCCTTTGATAGATGATTGAATAAACAAGATGTGGTACATATACACAATGGAATACTACTCTGCCATAAAAAGATGAAATAATGCTATTTGTGACAACACAGATGGATCTTCAGATTATTATGCTAAGCGAAATAAGTCAGACAGAAAAAATTGAGACCCATATGAAAATAATGAACTAAAAAAAACATATTAAACAAATATTTAGTCTTTCAGAAGGTAATCAACTTCATCTATGACACTGACCTCTCAATATCTAAAGATAGTGCTTCAGTATATATTTTCTATCAGCTGAGAAGTCAACTCCAGTATTTATCCCTATATGACAATTTGTATTAGTAATTATTAAAAGCCTAGAGTGAGCAAAACATTATATAGGAACTTGGAAAGGGATTTCTAATTCTACCTTGTACTTTCTCTTTAAGAAATGTCTTGAGTAATTCACACCATTTGCCTGAAGACAAGCGTATCTCATTCCCAGGGAAGAGAGCTTTGAATGAATTAACCCAATTCCATTATGTTAAGCCTAGGAAATGTTGCCTTTAACCATTGAAAGATTTATAATTTATTAAAGCCTCATGGTGATGCAATTCAGCCCCTTGAAATTGTGCTCAGCTTGATTAATTAAATGGGGAAAACATACCTTTTTTATAGTTAGAGAAACATTCATTAGAGTGCCTAAATAGCTAGTATACGTGCATTTGTGGATGGAAAGAGATACACTATTGAATATTCCAGTGACTGTTAATTTCTCAAAACAATTTGTATAGTCAACTGTACATGGAGAAAATATTAATCATGATAGTATTACCTGAAAATATAATACGAACATGTACAAAAGAATGAAACTTTGAGAAGAATTGTAACCATAAAATAACAGTCCCTATGAATCGTCAACTTGAATCCTTGGTGAATGTTGTTCTCCTTGTGACTCAAATATTCCAGGTTTATATTAGTCAAATTCTCTAAGAAGGAGAAGGTAGAAACCAAAGGAAGATGAAAATGAGAAAATGAGGAATCTTCATAATCTTTATAAGGGTTACGAGGGTTTGGGTACTCCTGCCCTCATTATGTGGAGTTTTACTGGGCTCAGGGCCTGCCTGCTTGTTCCAGAACTAACTTTGAACAAAGTTCAAACCTTGTAGCTTCAGAAGATTACATCATTTTTATTTTATTTTTTATTGTTATTTCTGTTGATAATTTTTTTTATTAGTTTCAGGTGTACAAAACATATAATAGTTAGACATTTACACCCCTCACAAAGTGATAATCCCCCCAATCTACTACCCCTATAACATCATGTATAACTGCTACAATACCACTGTTACAATACCATTCACTGTCTTCACTATGCTGTACTCCACATCCCATGAATGAATATATTATATATATTTATAATTGACATTCAATATTATTCTACTTCAGCTTCAGATGTATAGCATACTGGAAGTCACAATTACCTGGGTGCTCTTGAAATCCATAAGAACCTGTAAAATGGCCCTAGAGTTGAAGTAGTTACATGTTCAAGGCAATTAAACTCTGAGGCAATTTGAGGGTCGATAAATGTTTCTGAGAGCCTAGACCTTTGCTCTTTACGTTTAGTGTGGGAGCTCTCTCTCTGTTACATTTCTAGTGTTATTGGGAGCCAATATTTTACATTGCTGAGTGTGGATAGAGGAAAACAAGAAGCTAAATTATAAAAACAAACAATAACCTTCTTTTAAAACGTCAAACTCAGATCATCTTATCTATCCACCGGTTTATTCTCTGTGCTGTCTGCACCTAATATTTCCACTGCATAATACTCACTTCCTCCCCACCCATACACATGAAAAACACTCGTGTGTAGAAAAGCACAAGGGCATGGTCTCCTTTGTGGCTCTATGGGTCAGTGTGGCTCTATGGGTCACACAAAATCCTTTCAGAAACAAACAGCAGAAGAGAAATAGTCATAAACAAACAAACAAACAAACAAACAAACAAATAAATAAATAAAATGACATGAACTTGCTATGACTGTCATTTCCTTGCTATGACCTCACTTTTCTCAATTTACAATGAGCTCAAACATCATGCTTTATCAGTATGGTAAAACGCAATAAGGTTACAGCCAAGTTGGAGGTTACTCCGCATTGTTTCAGAATTACTGTACTCAGATCCTGTCCCTAGAAGACCCAAATACTTGCCAAAAGTGAATTTTCATAAGTTCTGTGCTCATTTACTCTAAATTCATGTGATGACTTTAAAATAATGAAATAAATGAAGCATTTAATTTCAATGATACTTCATCTGTTAATGGTGTTTGTGCCAGTTTTCAATAGCTTTTGGTAGTGTTAATGCAATTTCATTTCTGAGCAATTAAGCAGTGCATTTAGTACTAGCAAAATGATTAATTAGAAACTTTGGACCATGTGCCAAAAAAGTTAACTTTTCCTTCTTATGTAATTTCTTTCAAAGCATTACAGGATCGTAGATTTATAAAGTTTCAGGCATGGAGTGATTTTAAAGGTTATAAAATTCAACTGTCAATCTTATGCATAATCCAGGAAAAGTAGTTTCCTAAAATTTACTGCAACATGCATTATTTTCCAAGTAAAACTAGTCCATAGTTGAAGGGCCTGAACTTTTTGAAAAACTACTTACATTTATCTATCACCCAAAATGTTGCAGAAACTCTACCTGATGATGGAAATGCAAAGCTGATTCGGTCAAAGTTCCCCCCCCCCCCCCCCCCGAGAACTTTCAGTCCAGCAGGAGATTAACAGGTAGAACAGATAACCATGACTCATTACAGGAAATATTGAAAAAGATGTCCATAAGACATAATAGGAGTACAGTAGAGGGCAGTTAATAAAATTTCAGGGTTGAATAAAGGCTTCTCCTCAAAGCTGAGGCCTGATCAGAATCTTGATGAAGGATGAATGCCTAAACAATCCAGTTGAATATTTGCAACAGACAATTGGATATATAAGCTGAAATTAAAAGGGCTGGAGATACAGATCTGAGAGTCATTAGCACACACATAGAATTCAAAATCGTAAAAGGGACTGAAATTGCCCAATTACTATGTGCAGAATGAAGAGGAGTAGACTAAGAATGGAAGACAGAGAAGGGGCCTATCAAGGAGAAGAAATGGTCAGTGGTCTCTTATCCAAAGCTATGCAACCTAGAGACCGGGAAATAGATATCTAGAGTAGCAAAAATCAGGGTCTCTGAGGGCTATTAGGAAATTTTCCAAAAGCAGACCATCAATTCCATGGTATTAATTGAAAAGCCAATCCAGGTAAGAATCCTTATCAAAAAACTTGATTGTTTAATTCAGGTTAGGAATTTAAACCCCAAAAACAAAATCAAGGGGAAAAAATTACAAAGTAAATGGGATTGTCAATGGAAAAATACAGTGACTCAGCAAGTGGATAGGGGGGGAGGAACCTGAGGAAGGCCCTGAGTCCAAAATCACATCACTAAATCTAATGTAGGGCATGGTGACTATACTTAATAATATTGTATTTTCCACAAGAGTAAATCTTAAGTGTTCTCAGCAAAAAAGAAAAAAAGAAAAGTAACTATGTGAAGTGACGGATGAATTAATTAATTGATTGTGAGGTAATCATTTCACAATGTATGCATATATCAAATTATCACAATGTACACCTTTAAAAATCTGTTTTTATATAATTTAATGGCCATATTAGGGGCATGGCCTGAGTCTCTAAAGACATAACTGAAAAGAGAACTAGATGGTAGTTATAGCTAATGGCAGAGTTCCAGAGCTAGTGAGGCCTTTCCTAAAAATACCCTTTCCTAAAGAAAGTACTTTTGACCTTTTGTATTTCATTATAATTTGCATCTAAACGTTTTACTCTGAGTGGGTTAAAACTTTTATGAATTGGTTAAATCATTGGATAGTTTACCTTTTTCTATTAATCTGTGTTTTGAGCACTACAATGTAAACAATATTGGTAACTGGATTCCAGAGTTCATCTTGGGGAGTGAACTCTCTTTGTTTACAGAAGTTCTTTAATGAGTAATTAAGAGAAACTGATACCTGAATGCCTGAGAGGTGGCTGCCAGTAAAGCATCAGGGAAACTGATTGATAAGGAAATAAAGAGATACAATTTTTTTGTTGTTTTTTTTGCCCTGGAGGAAAGGGAAGAATTGAAGAAATTTTAAAAGGGATGATAGAAGAAGAGAGATGACAGAGGGTGGTCAAAACTTAACAAGTTATTAATTTATCTGTGTCTATTACATTATCTGTAAATAGGAATTCTAGTATGGTTTGTGTGGTGATGATTACATGAAATAATTTAAGTAATATGTTCCCAGAACATAGCAAATGCTGAGTAAATATTATTATTAACCAAAAGCATTAAACTGTATTGTTCTTAGAAATACATGGATGCATAATAGTTTGTATGATGAAAATATTGTTTCCCCCACAAAAATTATGATAAATATAATGTTAAACTATTTCTTAACCTCTTTTACTTTAAAATCAGATGTGGAAGATTGGTATTTTATTGGGTACTAGGCGCAATTTCCTCAGGTAGGTGATAGATTAAAAAAGGAATACAACACTAAAGAATGTCATCTCTACCATCCCTGTGGGATGTGCCCCCAGAAAAGGTGTATAGATAATTCTTGAGAGAAATAAGCCTATGGGAATATGAAAACATGAATCTAAGTGGAAGACAGTAACATCTAGAGCATGAAAAACAAAGAGAGAAAAAGAAAGAGTAAATAATCGGTACGGGGAGATAGTATGTTTCTCTTTCCCTGTTAAAATACAACTATAAAATTAACTCATTACCTTAATCAAATTGTTAAAATGTGGCCAACATATTTTATTCTTCCATTGAAGGCATTTTTATTCACAGGTTTTTGGACAAAACTTTCATACCAATAAAGCTTATATAAACATGTGAGACTCAATCTTGAGAAACACCTGAAGGCCATTTTATTTTTTTGCTTCAGAAATGTGTTTTTATACTTGTTCAAATCCAAACTTTCTTCCAGATGATGAAGAAATGCATTGCAGGTAATGCCAGAAAGCTGAAGCCATCTCACTTGTTAACTTCAACTTCAAAAATAGAAAAATGCTTCACAAAATTTTCATGCTGTCCAATAGAGCAAACATCATTATTCCATAATTGCATTAGTGAATTTATTACCTAATGAGCCATAAAACAAACAAACAAAAAATTGTAGATGACCTTGGTTTTCTATTTAAAATTTTTATTTTGAGTCACATGGGAAATTTTTAAGTGCTATAAAACAAGTTATCTAAGTTTTCAACTTAAACTGAATTTATATCTTTAATGAGACATGTGCATTTTCTGGAGCTCTGACTTCTACCATTTTATGAATCCCATTTTTTTAATTGCCTACGGTTTGGATGGTGTCTTCACTGACATCATAGACATAGCCACAGGGGCTGACTTTTCCATTCTTTAATTTATTTAAAACAGACAAATGAAATACCTTCGGAGGTGAGAAGTTAAAACTCATCAATTACTTAGTCATCTCCCTCTTCTTCTACCTTCTCCTCATCCACCTCATTCTTTATTATTCTTTATTATTATTAATTGTTTCATTTCCATCATCAATACAAGTAGCTGTCTTCTTGGGGCCACATTTTGAAAAGAAACCAAAGACCTTTCTTATTTCACAAGAGTTTTATAAGATGATATATAAAGTATATGAAGATTAAAGCACACTGAAATTTCTGTTTTTGCATAATCAGTTAATTACACTCATTAAGCCAGTGTTTATCAAACTCTGAGTCAAGAAGTCAATGTACCCAGCATTAAATAAATATTAATTAAATAAAATATAATAAGCAAATGTATCATGCATAATAACTAACGAATTTTTACCTAATTATCATAGTCAGCTCTCACCTACATCAATGAGGAGAATCATAGAACTCAATTTTATAGAATCCCCTCTCATGCCTTGTTGCTGATTTAGAGCCTTTAATTAAGAAAAATTCAAGTGACATTTGTAAGACCAAAGAAAAGAAGTCATTGTTTCCTGGTGACACTTCAGACAGACTCACTCATTGGCAGAAGTCAAATTCTTGAGCATAATCTCCTTCAAGGATACAGACAATTAAAATCTGTAGCAGTAGTGCCCCTCTTGTGTGCCCAGAGCTTCACATTGCCTCCAGACCGGTGAAGCTAAATTTCCCAGCTTCATTCTCTCAGAAGGTTAGGATTGTCTCCAGCATTTTCCTCTACAATTCTGTGATTCGTGGTGGCTTTCAGGTAAGCACCACTGAGGCATAATTTCTAGAAGCTGTTGTTTGTGAACTTTTATTTCTCTAGCACTCCCAAAGGTGTGTGTAAATCTAATATTATGATTCCTCTGCTGAAAACCTTCCAATAGCTTTTTAGTCTTTTTGTATAAAAAGGGATAAATCTTTACATGGCCTGCACTATCTTGAATGATCAGTCTTTACTTCTTCCTATCATTTTCTACTCTGCATATACTGGCCTTCCCTCAGTTTCTCTAATACTCCATTTTCTTTCCCCACCTCAAAGCATTCTTAAATTGTTACTTTTTTTTGTCTACAAAGCTCCTCTCTTTCTCACTTTGCCTCATAAATTGCTATTATCATTCATAACCCAGGTAGTGCTTTTTTTTTTTTTTTTTTCAGATAAGCCTCTTATGATTCTCCAGTTCAAATCAAGTTCCCAAAGTTATAGTCTATCAGGGAACCCTAAAACTGACTTTCACAGCACCTTTCACAATTATATTTAAATAATCAATTTCATAATTATGCAGAAGATATGCTCTCTTCTCTGTCCCCAGTATCTGTTACAGTGCTGACCCAAAGCAGATTCTCAATAAATACTTGAATTCAAGGCAGGAGTAAAGACCTACCTAGCAGCTTTAGAGTATGTAATGACTCAAATTTATCTCTTAGCAAAATTATGATTTTTATGTATCGAAAAACTTTCAAGCTGATAATGAATGGTTTACACAATCTTCAAATTTCTAGAGTAGACTCAGTGGTGGTAGAAATAGGATTTTAACAGATCTTATTGAGTTTGCCTCTGGGAAATAGCTTTAGTGTATCCATTGAACAAATCCATAGGATATCCAAAGCCACTCCCCTTACTCTTTCCTTCTTCTATTGTAGACTGTCTTGGAGTTAAAGGTGAAAATCTTTGGGAAGGATACTCCCTCTAAAATACAAAGACAAAATCTTAAGAGCAAAGAGAGAAATCTTCTGTTTTTGCCCTTTTCTTATATTCTCTTTCTCCTGACTGGAGTGCATATTCAATGCTTACAGGTACAAACAGGTTTTTTGCCACCTGATGATAAAATTCACATACAAAAGATGTGGACAGGAAGAATCTATTTCTCATTATTAGCCACAATATGAACCTCATACTGCGTACTTCTGAACTTCTTTTTTGCATGATTCAGATAAAACCCATAACTGTGTTAGTCACTCGTACAGGGTTTTCTATTACTTGCAGCAAAAGACAATCCTGAAGGATAAAGTTATATATGTTAACCTGACAGTGTTCTATGTAAAACCAGAAGATATGAATAAAAAATACATTGACACAGATGATAAGTTGAAATGAATAAATATAAGTATGCCTCTGTTTTAATGGAGACAGGAATACAATTGCCATTATGCCATAAACAGTATATAAATTAAATAGGTATTATTAAATCTGGCCATAAGTCATCTTCAAAAGAGTTAGCATGTGAAGTAAGTTCGCCTTTAAGAAGTTGTATATTGAATGCATGTAATTTGCACTTGACACAAAATTCTTAACATTATTCATATAAAAAATAAGTGATTTTTTTCTACTATCAGTTGTATCACAGGAAAATTTATTAGAAATTTACTATGAAAACAATAGCCAAGTTATCATGAGAGCATGAAACAAGCCCCAAAGATACTTGGGCAAAGTCGAAAGGAATTGGAAAACTAACTTTTTAATGCTTACATCAAACATGGCTCAGTGTGAACCAGGTCAACTAAGGAAAACATTTATTATGTTTAGATTTATAATTTCTTCTGATAAGTGTCTTATGTTAATGGTAGGGGTAGAACAGTTGATGATATTTCTGTAAGACCCAATTATTTTTCGGCTAATTTTGCCAGATGTATGGATTCATAAATTCCCCAGCCTCATGCAAAACATCTAAAGGCTTGATAAGAGTTAGTGATAAGAGGTTTCAACAGTGCATACAAACTATTTCTTTTATTTTCTAAAATCAAATTTTAATTAAACAGAGTTTATAACACTTCAATTGGACTTACCACAGACTCACAGGTTTAGGACACCTGATGGCAAATTAATGTTTAGAATAAAATTACACTGAAAGAGAAGTACTCTTAACTAGAGAATATAAATATAAATATACTTTCATGTGAAAATAAATATAAATTTGCAAGTATTTTCAATCACTATGTTGAAAAATCTCTGATCTCTGATATCAAACTTCTGTCATCTTTTCTTTTTGGTTTCTTTTTTCTTTTTTTTTAATTTAATTTTATTAAATTTTTGGGGTGACTTAAATGGATTCTGGATGCATTGATAGTCCAAAAAGATACCTATTAATTTTATATTTGTATTTTTAACATTAATTTCAGACTTCAAAATGTTGCAAAAAATTGTATGAAGAATCCTTGTATTCTTGTCATTTGACTTCCTTAAATGTTAACATCTTATATAACAACAGAGCAATTATCTAAACAAAGACATAAAATTAATATAATTGAATTAACTAAACTACAGAATTTTTTCAAATTTTACTGTTTTGCAAATGTTCTTTGCTGGTCCTGAATCTAATCCAGGATCCCACATTGTATTTAGTTATCCTCGCATTGAAGCATTTCCTCAGTCTTTCTCCATCTTTCATGGCATTGACACTTTTAAAGAATACTGTACAATTATTTTGTAGAATGTCCCACAATTTGAGTTGGGCTAATTTTTCCTCATGACTAAATTCCAGTCATGTGTTTTTAACAAGAATGCCAAAGAGTAATGATATGAGTTGTGACGTCCCCACATCTCATCAGGTGGCACATCATATTAATATGCATTATTATTAGTGATGCTGACTTTAATAATTTGGTGAAGGTGATGTGTGTCTGGTTCTCTACTGTAAAGTTACTATTTTTCCTTCTGTTATTAATATTAATACTTGTTATTAATAAGTACATTGTGAGATGATATTTTGAGACTATGAAATGTCCTATTTATCATAATATTTTTGCTCACTAATTTTAGAATACAGTGATGATTCTTGTTTGAAACAAAGATTACTATATGGTTTGCCAGAAGACCCTTTTCTGTTTCTGACATTCTATATTAAATCGAAATTCTATTATGAAGAAGTTTTCTCCTCTCAAGTCAATTATTTATAATAGTATTATAGGTATTTATTTTATTCTATTCATATTAGAATGATGTCATGGATAGTTATTGTTTACATTGTCTCAGATTTGGCCATTGGTAGCCCTTTCAAATTGTTGCCTGTTTACATACCACCATCATTTTTTAAGCATTTCTTACATCTGTTACCACAAGATGTTCCATTGTGATGCATTTTTCACAGACAAAATATCCTGCTCTTCCTCATGCCTAGAGTGATTGTAATATATTTTATTCAGTGACTTATCTCCATACTTGCAGTTTCTGTTTCCTGTTCTTTAATGTTTTTTTGTTTGTTTTGTTGTTGTTGTTGTTGTTTTTGTTTTTTAATGAATGGGTTATTTCTTCCCCCATTGGAAACTGCTGAATTGAAACAACTGGTGATGCTGCCTTAATGTATGCCATTAGAAGACAAGTCATCTGTGACATGTCATCATCCCTCAAATTTTGGTCTACCTTAATTATTGAATTTTTTACCCAAAACATACCGTGTTTCCCCAAAAATAAGACCTAACTGGACAATCAGCTCTAATGAGTCTTTTGGAGCAAAAAATTATTATAAGACCCAGTATTATATTATTTTATATTATATTATATTATATTATATTATATTATATTATATTATATTATATTATATTAATTATAGATCTGGTCTTATTTTATAGTAAAATAAGACCGGGTCTTATATTAATTTTTGCTTCAAAAGACTCATTAGAGCTGATTGCCCAGCTAGGTCTCATTTTCAGGGAAACACAGTGCTCTCTTTGTACATCTTTTCCTCAAATAATTAACTATAATCGTAATGATTCACTTCCTTCCCCCTCCCCCCCATTGTAAATAACTCCAGCTTTCTGTTTATGATTTTAAACTACTTAGTTTGGTCCTTTCCTTCTCAACTCCACTCTCATTTTTCACTGGACCTGGAGGCACTCCTTCCTCTTGCTTTCAGGTTCAAACTTTATGTTCTGTTTTGTTTTCAGGTTCTGTCTTTCAGAGTCTCCTATAATGAGACATAAATACAATGAGTCTTAAATCTTTCAAAAGCATTGCATCATTCAAGTAAATTCTGGTCACCTTCTCTCCTATGAATACTTGATTTGTATTTATTTTTCCATCTCTCTATGCTTTTATTTAGAACATATTTAAATTTCCCAGGTTAACCTCTCAGAACAACTCTATTACTTTAAAACATATTTAATAATTATAAAAGTATTACACATTGATTTTCAAGGTCTATTTAATTCAAATTTATCCAAATGTTGAGCCATCTTGTAGTTAATTTAATCATTAAGTAGCTGTTTCTTACTTGCTTTTATAATTAATTTCCGATTAATAGCTTAAAGAGGACTCCACTTTATACCTTTTGTAGTCTCAGCTCTTCTGAAGGCATTAATCAACTTGGCATCAGAGATCTTCTCTTTATGTTTTTTTTAGTTTTTTATTTGTTTGTTTGTTTGTTTTTAGCTTTTGTGACACTCCTAATCAATAACAGTTCAATTAACTCCTTTTCTTCTTAATTTCATCTATAAAGTAGACCTCATTTCCCCGTTCTATACATAGGTGATAGATTAATCAATTGATTGATCAATCAATAGATAGGTAGATAGACAGATAGAAAACCTGGTCTCTAAGATCTCAGTCTTTCTCAAGATAAAATCACCTCCTTCCATCATGCAAAATATGTGTCTTATTTCACTTTTCTTTCTCTTTTCCACGTGCCTCTTTCGATGGCAAGACCGTTTTTGGACTGCACCTGATAACATTCATTCTTTACTGAATAAACTTGCCACCTAGTAGATCTTGATTTAAATATTTTTAGTTTTCTTCCTAGACTTTATTTTTGTAGATTACATTGAATTTGATCTCTACTTCAATCTAAGAAATTGACATATTTCCATATAATAAGAATCCTCATTCATTTTCATCTGCTAATTAACAGGATTTACTATTTTAGCATAACCAGTCTACAGTCTAGATCTCTGAATTAACTCTGAATTAAACAACTATAATCAGAGCATATAAAATAAACAGAACAAAATGTAAACCATGTACACGTGATTGAGAATAATTGTCTACGTCCTTGTGAAGACATAATAAAAGGGGAGAATACAAAACAAACTAAACAAATCTCTAGCCAACTATTCCTAAAAAGTCTACATAGGAACATTCTGCTTGCTTTGAGGTAAGACTTACCTAGAAATTAACGAAAACATTTCCTGAAAATATAGCATCCAGAACATCCAGGCCTATACTTAACATCTGTGGTCACAGTATAAGCTACTAAAATGTACAGTTTATTTCTTGCTGGGCCTAGGACTGCTAAAGCTGATTATAGCTATTGCACCCAAAGCCTGATTCCCTATACAGTACTTTGATTAAACCCAAATCAGTGTCTGAATTTATTCATAAAGATTTCTTGTCAATCCCTCAGTATTGTGTAGTGGTAGAGGGAGATATAGAAGTCAGCCAGATGCTCATTTCTCCCTGCTTTGGATTATAACCAATAAAAAATAGACCCAATGAACTAGGACTGGATTGGATATAAATTGGGGATCGATGTGTTAGTTTTGCTAACTGGTCAGACAAGTACCCAATAGCTCATTACTCTGGAAGAATAAGGCTATCTGATCAAGTTAAATTGGAGAATGCAGCTTGGATCAACAATCAAAGTAGGGAGATTCTTACTATCTCCCGATATTTAGAGCTTGATGATGATTGGTGAAAAAAACTGAGTGCAGAGATATTGATGACTTTGAAGATTATAGACCTACTTCATCATGTAACTGCTGGCAGTAGGCGGAGCACGAAGGAGGAAGAGATGAGCATGCACTGTTTTCTCAATGTGGCAATCTGCCACTCCTAGAACAAATGTCAGATGCTCAATAATAAAAGTAAACTCTTATCTGCCTGTGAATAGACCGAATTAATTAGATGGAAAGAGAGACTAAAAATGTTTATTCCTATAATCTACCCTTGTGGAAAAGAAAGGGAAATTATATTCCAATGGAAACATAAGTATGACATAGAAGGATTCTAGTGCACTCCAATATTTATATGCAAGTGTTGATGGACGAAAAGCTTTCTTTTTAATGAACACCCACAATTAGTAAAACTGTTAAGAAACAACAGAAATAGGTTGTAGAAGTTAAAAAAAAATTTCAAAAGTTTTCAAAAAAGATGTCAAGGAAAAGTCATGATTAAAATATACTAATGTAATAAAGAATGAACAGGAAGAGAAAATATGGAGGCAATGCAACAACATATGTTTGAATAAGAAAAATTATTGGAAATAAAATTAGAAAGGGAAATCAAGGATTAAAGAAAGTGACTAAATGGAGACAGAGAAAGCACATACCTCTCAAAAGTTTGGTAGAGCAAGGGAACAAAGATTTTTACATGATGGGACAGAATTGCACAAGCTTACAAAAACAGAAGATTCAGTAAAGAATAAGGTAGTAACACCACCTTCGACCTGCAGAAAGGAAGAAAAGGGTACTCAGTGGAAAGAGACTTCTTGATTCTGTCCTGTGGAATTACCTGTCAAAAATCTGTGATTCTCCAACATTTGGTGCTGAAATTTAAGGCAGTTTGTTTTGAAAATAAAGAGGCTGAGAAGGGATGATGCCTGGGTGCAGGAGACACAGTAAAGTTTAGAAGGTTTTTTGCTTTTTCTTTCTTTTTTTTTTTTTTTCCCTGAATCTGAAGGGAAAAATGAGAAAATAGATTTTGAGATGTAGTTCTGTCTTTAACGCACAGGAGAATGATTAGCAAAGATTTTAAAAATTCTGATACTCAATCACACTTCTTCCCAACTACATCAGAACTTGTGGGAGTGGGAACAGGATCAGTGATTTTAAAATTGCTAAAGTGATTCCAATCAGCAGCTAAGATTGAGAACCACTGACATAAAGCACTATTTCAAAACATCTTCTATGGAACCCTAGTCCTAAAATATGCTACTCGAAACAGTTTAGACATTCAAATGATTTGGGGGAAATTACTCCTCTATACTCCCTTTCTGATTCAAAATGTAGCGTGCATTATTAAAGGGTCTGAGAAAACCCAAAGTTTCTTTTTTTTCTGTCTTTTTTTAAGAGCCTTTTTCACAGTGTTAATACAGCGTTTCCCCCCAGTTACGCTCTACAGAACTTGAGTTTAGTAGATCTCACTTTAAAACATAGTGGTCTAGAGAAAAATGGCTAGAGATGAGATTTGCATGAACATTTGCAGGTGACATTAATCCCTTTCCTAAAGTAGGAGGCAGGGAAAAAAGGATGCATCATGTGCTAAACTACCATGTGGTAAATGACAACAAGGATATGAAGTCTAGGGAGAAAGTTCTCAAAGAATAGATATGGAGAGAGTGATAAGAAATCAGCATAATGCGGGAGTCTTGCTCTTATCTTTGCAACAAGGATAGCATTATTTTTTATGAAACAAGACTATACGGTGACAGTATGTCTTCATATACCAAATGAGTTTGTAAGTGAACAAGTAACTTAGTCAATGTCACACAATTAATTAAATAATTTACATTAAAGTAAGGACCAGAAACAAATCAGGATATAAACAAATTAAAGTTTTACTTAAAATTTCCAGGATTAGAACAAGAGTCTCCGTTAATTAGATACACATTTGAGATGTAAAAATTACAATAACACAAAATTGTGAGGTGTGATTATTATTCAGTTGTTATGTAATAAATATGGGAATGGTGTTTGCTGTATTTTTTAACTTTGGCCTTTAGAAAATTTTAGGGGTATAGAGTCAATGATTTGTAAAATGATACAGGATTCTGCTGCATTTATTTTATGTGGTAAGATATGACACAGGAACATTTCAAAGAAGTTTCCCTAGCTTCATCGATAGTGCTTTCCTGCTACTCTGTATTTATATCCTGTTCCAGAACTGAGGTCCAGAGAAGCAATTCCATGATTATATTTCTTGAATTTCAAAACTAAAAACAAAATTGAACTGAGCACATGCATTTGTGATTTATTCACTAGGCTTTTGCCAATAAGATACTAAAGTTATTTCTTTGGTCATGAAATTTTATACACCCCCCTCCAAACAAATTTATCAAGCTCAGAAATAGACTAAATAACCTCAATAGTATAATTTTCATGGATTCTTCATCCAAAGATTGTCCATTAACAGCAATTCTTAAAGCATTTGTCAAAAGGTATTTTCAATAATGCAATCAGCACTCTTAACTGTTTTATTTGGAGAAGCGGAGGCAGGGACAGGGAAGTTAGAATTTTCTGCGTATTCAAATATTGGATTTTCATCATGTATTGAGTGCCCATTTTTACAGACTTAAGGGAAAATAAAATGTGTTGACATCACCTTAAACACTGTTTGCTCTCTGGCATGTTGATAACTAACTCACTTGTATCAGTTGCTTCAGGGTTTCTTGAATGTGTCAATTTTTGTGATTCTGTAGAGGCCAGGTAAGAATCACTGCGCCTGATACAATGCTAGAGAAACTTTTTTTTCTCAATAGAAGATAAGGGCTTCTATTGAGGATAAGGGCTCATCAATAGAAGGGTAAGGGCTCATTTAACTTCCTTACCTGTAAAGTGTAAATTATAGTATGCATCACTTTACTGGATGATTTTGTAATAATGAATCAAGCTATGTATATAAAAATGATTTATAATCTATTGTGTACTATTCAAATGTAAGGCATTTTTGAAAGCATTATATGGATGTATTTTTGATATCTCCTAGTTGGTATGAACCTTAATATTGAAAAATAAAACTATGAGACAAATTTGATGAAGTCTACCATGGAGTTAATGTATCATTGTTCCCAAATGTCCTGGAGCCCCCAACAGTAATGTAAGTAAAATATGTTTTTGTGAAACACGCCTAGAAAATGGTAGATGGTAGCAGGATCCTCTGACCAATGATCAGGGCCATGACCTCACTCTGTTTTCTTTTTATTCATCCTTGGGGCTCATTTCAGATCCATGTTACCAAATCTCATAAAAGGGAGCAAAACATTTATCTACAAATCATTCTTAAAAAGTCAATTTGGAAGCTATTCACATAAAAACCACAATTTTCTGAAATTCCAACATAAGAATAAACACAAGGTCCCTTCTGCATTTTTTCATACCAAACTTCATGTTTCTAACAAATAGCAAATTTGTAAATTTTTCTAACAGGCAGGATCGGAAGAAGTTTTAACTTTAGATTATTTTTAACAAAACTGTAGAATTTTGCAGTTGAAAATACTCTTTACATGTGATAGTTCTTTCACACTCTAAATGAGTGTCATTTTTTAAAGCATGTGAGTTCACGAAATTTGGTATCATCCTCAACATTTCTTCCACAAAATGTGTCCTCATAAAGGAACACTGACAAAAATTGAAAATCATTAAATATGTTCAGTTTTTTTTTCTTTTCTAGGCAGTAATTTTGAAAGCTTATGTTAGAATGATGACAAAGGGAAACAGATGACATTCGTGCTGACAGCCTCTCGAGGATAGAGAGCCCTCTGACTTCACAAAATACAGCAGTGGTCTGGAAAAGAGACTAAGCAGTTGTGGCATGGAACCACATTTTTTTTTTTTTTATTCTTCATGATCTGTGAACATTGGTTATATAGAGGGAGAAATTTATAGCCATTCACGTGATATGCTGAGGTTGCTAATTGCAAGAACAAAGCACCATGGGAGAAGGATGCTTCTGAGGTCAGTATTTCCCTATTACATCAGGACAGGGCTCTGCCTAGAGTCTGTGTTTTATGATGATCAGTTCTTAATCTATCAAGAGTTAGCACGGAAATGGAGGCAATAGTAGTGATTGACATGGCTTGATAACTTGTTTTGTCCAATCACATTAACTTTTTTCTTAAGTCATTGATCAATTTTTATTTTAGATAATATTGCATTTACGGAAAAGTTGCAAGAATATTGAGGAGAGTTCCCAAATACCTGAATTTAGTTCTCATTATTGTTAATATTGCTATGGTGCATTTGTCACACTAATAAACCAGCATTCAAACATTATTATAATCCGAAGTCAATACTTTATTGAGATTTCTTTAATTTTTACCTAATATTCTTTTTGTGTTCCAGAATCCCATCCAAATACTACATGTAGTTGGCATGTCTCCTCAGCCTTCTCCAGACTGTGACAATTTCTCAGATCTTCATTATTTTTTATGTGCTTGACAGTTTTGAGGAATGTTTGTCAGCCATTTTGCAAAATATCCCTCAATTTGGTTTGTCTGATATTTTTCTCATGGTTAGACTGGGGTTATATGGTTAGGGGAAGGAGCACACAGAGCAAAAGTATAATTTGCTTTACATCATATCAAAACCACCATTTTCTATTTTTTTAGGATTTCTAACTTATACTGAGTAATAACTTAAAGAGGACTCCACTGTATAAATTTTGCTGTCTGAGCTCCTCTGAAGACATTAACCAATTTGGCATCAGAGAGCCTCTCTTTACGTTTTGTTAGTTTTTGGTTATTTTTTTTTTTTGGTTCTTTTTTTTTTTAGCTCTAGTGACACTCCTGATCAATAACAGCTCAATTAACTCCTATTCTTCCATGACCTTTAGTCATCCTAGTATCTGTGACAGTAAAGTAGAACTAAGTGATATATACTTGTTTTTTTATTGAACAAATGAAGACATAGATAAAGCAGGTGATTTACCTAGGTTCATACAACCAGAATGTGGCCAAAGTAAGTCATTCTTATACAAGACTGAAATCTCATCCTTTCAGAAGTGGGAGAAAAATAATTCATTATCCAAATCTTCCAAATTCATTATGTTATGGCATATAAATTCTAATTATTACTTTTAAAAGAAACACAAACTGCAGTAACATTTCTCAAAAGTCTTACAATGAACAAGTGCCATAATTACAATTACTTTATAGTCAAAACCCATACCTAATCATTTGGCTTTTCACTAAGTTTATTCTGTGGCTACAGCACCAAATGAAACATAATCGAGTAGGTTAAATATTTAGGAGGCCAACGGAGATAACACTGTTGGTGTAGATTGACAAAAATCCATTCATTATTTAAACTGTTTTCTCTTTCCTGACTTTGAATTGCTGTGGATTATTCTCTGGTGTTTAGATGTAGATTGCTGGCTGAAATATTGAGGTTTAAATGCAGATCTTGGCATTGTTTGTAAAGAAAATTGGATTCATATTACATTAGAAAGTTCAAGCCACAAGTGCCTAGATAGTATAGCTTGTGTATGAAACTGGGGAATAAGTAAACTTGTTTATGGTCCTAATTCATCATGACATTGCTTTGGCCCAGTTGTAGCAGCTCCTTCCAATTAACACTTTACCCAGAATAGTAAAAACTTCTACACTTTGAAATAAATTGTAGCGTTGGACCATTTATTTTAATGTTTTCGTTCTAGCTCATTATATACATCAGTGCACCAGTGTAATATAATTCCAAACTTATGAAGGAGCCACCTATGACTTTTCAAAAACACCTTATACCTGAGCATAGAGTTCAAAGTGTAAGCTGCAGGTCTGGTTACCATTGTATCATATTGCCCATGCTGGCACATACCGTGTTTCCCCGAAAATAAGACTGGGTTTTATATTAATTTTGACTCCAAAAGAAGCATTAGGGAATATTTTCAGGGATGTCTTATTTTTTAATATGCAACAATCTACATTTATTCAAATATAGTCATGTCATCTTCTTCTGGAACATTGTCATAACATACGAAATGTGTCCATCTGGCTGACAATCTTAACTGGGGCTTATTTTCGGGGTAGGTCTTATTTTGGGGAAAACACGGTGGTTAGTACCTGATAAATGTTTTCCAAAAATGATTTGTTATAGTATACATAGTTTAAAATTCCAGTGTCTCTAAATTCTAGCAAGAAGTTGATGAATAGTTTTTAAAGATCAGTAAGTAGAGTCTGTGTTTTCATGGAAGATTCTATGTAAACTCTGGTCTTCCAGATATTTACACCCAGGTTACTAATATAAGATTCAGGATTGAAGAAAAATTTAAAAATATAGGAAACAAATTAAACACTGAACTAGTGATGCAAAAAAATTTTGGAGAATGTAGTATTGTAATATATAGACATGTAGTTTAAATTGTTGATAGACATAGGGTAAAGTTTAAAAAAATGTAAGATTTGCCTGAGTGTTCATTAATAGTGTATGAAACTATTATTTTAAGTATATTAATAAGCCATTTTTCAAACTTTCTTGTCTGCTACCCTTTTCTCTCATTCCTCCCTGAACATCAAGGGCTCAGAGATAATTATTGTCATAGGAGGAAGACAAAGACAAAGAATCAATATTCAGCATTAGACTTTAAAAGTAAGCTCCAAGGGCCCGTTTTAGAGACTAAAATTGTGAAAGTCATAGTTTACTTTGAGGAAGTTTTGCTATTATGTTTTGCTTTTGTGTTTTTGGTTTGTTGTTATTTTATGTATCAAAAGCTCCAAAGGAAACACGTTTATTGGTAAGTGATGATTTGATTGAGTAGATGTAGAGACATGAGGAACAACAGCATTACAGAAGTATCCATTAAAGCTAGGTACACCTCCTCTGTCATTCCCTAACTCAGAGAAGGTGGTGAAATAAGCTAAAGGAATAAAGAAAATCTACAGACAGCCTAATAAAACGTTTGCTGAGAAAGAGAAAGAGCAGGAGTCAAAAAAGGCTTCCTTACTTAACACAATTTGCCTGCTGACAGTGCAACCAATCCCTTCATTTGGGCCTTCATCTATGCACTGACCCCTGGGCCAAACAGACTGGGCTGTCAAACATTAACTATGAGAGCAGATGAAACAAATGAATTTTGTGAACCATGATCCTCACATGCAACTAGGCATCAGCTGCTCTTCCAGAGAACAACCCATCACCAAATGAATAATGTGACATTTTAAGTAGAATTCATCTAAGAAGTACCATCTCCCTGATGTGAAATCATAAACAGGTGGCACTCATTTTCATTACCCTTCAGAAGTCACCAAAAACATCCTAACATTTCAATTGAGCTGCAGTTGAGAATAAATGTCCATTTTATTACCTCCTGAAGCATTAGTGGATGAGAAAAGAGAGGAGAATTTAACTGTCTGCTATTTTCTTTTTATAGCCTTTGATAGATGTAGAACCCCAACCAACTGATGAACAGTGGCACAAAGGGGCACTAAAGTTATACCAAGAATGTTTGCATCTATTATTGAAGCTCCATCTTGCACAGATGTCTCAGCATCTTGAAAGGGGATTTAGAGCATTACATAGTAGGATGGCGATGCAGCAACACAGGTAAAGAAAGATCTATAAGAAGTCGAAGTCATGGAAAGGTCTGTATGAAATACGAGTCAACCCAATGTGTTGGCTAAAGTCATATCTTTATCATCAGGATTGTTCTAGAAAGTCACAGATAACATATAATTTACAAGAAACTTGAATTATGTAACAATCTTTAGCCTACTGCATGAGTAACACATGACTAACAAATCCAATGATGGGACAGAGTGGGTGGGAGCGGCATGGAGGGTAGATAAAAGAAAACCTGGCAATCATTTTTTTTTTTTTTTACCACCACACCCCAATAACCACTTTATGTTCATTATAGAAAGAAAATAAATACATAAATAAAACTTGACATCTGGCCAGCCTTCTCATTCTGAAGAATTATGCTCTGTTTCTGGGCCTTTGACATAAGCACACTGGCTGATTAAATTTGGAAAAGGCTGGGTCCCTGCTTAAAGCATTTGGGGTTCACCCTGGAGGAAGGCCTGTTAAAAAATTATAATCCTGAACATTGACTGTGTCCTATTGCTTCTGAGGCTTTTTACCTCTGTGGGCTCTACTTCAGACCTTATTAGTTAGGATCATTAATCTAGATGAGTTTCAGTGTTTTTCATCTACATAGTAGAGATTAAAAATAGTAAACACCCATATTGTGATTGTTATTATTAATAACTTTATTTATATACAACTGCTTAGCACAATGGCAGGCATATAAAAGTGCTATTGTCATTATTATTACTAGGTATTGTAAAAAATTTATGCTTCTACAAAACATGACTTTTGAACAGCCAGGAATATTATTTCTGATGTCAGTCAGGGTCCTACCTAAACCAACCCCATCTGAATGTGATATTATCCCTATGGTTAATTTTAAATGAATATGCTGATTCAATTATTTTGTAAAGATTCTTAAGATTCTATGGTTTTTCCAATGTGGTTAGAATTATATAGTGCAATATTGCAGTTGTAGTCTGTTGCTTATTAAATCTCCAAGTTTATCTAAGGTATCTGTATGTGTACTAGCAGTGTTAGTAATAGTAGTAGTAGTAGCAGCAATAGCAGCAGTAACAGTAGTAGTAATTGTAGTAGTTGTAGTCATAGTTTTTCTATTTATGCCCAGAATAGGACAGAAAAGATGTCTCTTCCATTCAAGGTGAGGGGTGGGGGGAGAAGGGGAAGAAAAGAATGAAAAAGAAAATGTCACCCTAGTCAGTAGAGTGGGCCAAGGAGGATATGACAGAAAAGGAGTTTTGTGAGCTACTCCTTTTAATACAGCCCATCATGTACTATTAAGGACAATTTTAGTCCATTGACAAAGCTCAGAACCAAATTTGTAAAAGATGCCACTATAAATCCCACATATAAGGTGAAACAAAGCAAAACCTTCAGAATCTCCTAACTGCCTTCCCTCTCTCTTCCATCTCAAACGATCACATGTGCTTTCTCCACAAAGTCAAGAGTAATAGTGAGAAGAGATGCAGAGAGGGGAGAAGGAGTCCTCAGAGCAAAGAAGACAAAAAGTGAATGAAGAAATAAATCAGTCATGTGAATCTAGCCTTATATAGCTAAGAAAACACTGTTAAGAAGTCCTGAGAGGTAGCTAGAAAAATTCATTCACTTTGCTTTGATGGCAATATTATTACTATTATTATTACTATTATTATTACTATTACTATTTTTTGCTAACATTTCCAATTTGAATATATGAAAAATATACCAATTTCCATTATAAAGTGTTAATAGTGTTTTGAGACATATGCAGACTTGTGCAATAGTGAAATAGAGTGTTTCCTTTTCATCTCATTTTGTTCTTTTTCTTTTCTCCCCATTCACACATTTCATTTGTTTTCCAACTCTGCAAATCCAATTGAATTTTTTTTAAATTTATTTTTGTTGTGGTAATACAAGTTAGCTTGAGATCTACACACTTAACAAAATTTAAGTGTCCAACACAGGATTGTTAACTATAGGTGCTATGCTATACAGCGGATCTCTAGAACTTAATCATTTTGCATAACTGAAACTTTATACTCTTTAAACAACAACTCCCATTTTTCCTCCCTCCAGCCTCTCCTAACCACCATCTTACTCTCTACTTCTTTGACTTTGACTATTTTAGATACCTCATATAAGTGGAATCATGCAGTATTTGTTCTTCTGTGACTGACTTATTTTATTTTGAACAATGTCCTTCTGGTTCATCCATGTTATTGTATATGGCAGAATTTCCTTGTTTTTTTAAGTTTGAATAATTTTCTATTCTGTCTTTATAACATTATCTTAATTCATTGAACTGAATGCATATTTAGATTGTTTTCATAGCTTGACTATTGTGAATATACTACAATGAACATGAAAATGGAAATATTTCTTTGAGATCGTGACTTCAATGCTTTTGGATATACTCGTATACCCAGAAGTGGGATTATTAGATCATAGACTAGTTCTATTCTTAATTTTTTGAGGGACCTCTATAATGTTTTCCATAGTGGCTGCTTCATTTTACAATCTCATCAACAATGTAAAGCCAGGGTCCAATTTCTCTACATCCTTGCCAACACTTACTTTTTTTTTTTTTTTTTTTTAACAATCATTCTAACAGGTGTGAGATCAGGTGCTTTGATTTTCGTTTCCCTCATGATTAATTATGTTATGCATCTTTAATTCTTGGCTATTTGCATGACTTCTTTGGAGAACTATCTATTCAAGTTATTTGCTAATTTAATTTTTTTTAATTTTTATTATGTTTTAAATTATTTTTATTGAATAAATTTGATGTATAACATTGTGTAAGTTTAAGGTGTTCAGCTTGTTACTTTGATACATTTATATATTGCACTGTGATTGCTTATGTATGTATATTTATGACATTACATAATTATAGCACAATATTACTGTGCATATTCATTATACTGTGCATTAGATTTCCATGGCTTATTTACAAGTTACAAGTTTGTACTTTTCTGTGGGCTCTACTTCAGACCTTATACCATCACTCATTCCTCCTTCCATTCCTGGTACCCACCATTTTACTCTCTGTTTTTTACAGTTTTAACCTTTTAAAATTTCATGTATTAAGTGATACTGTAATGTACTTGTCTTTTTCTGTCTGACTTATCTCTCTTAGCATAATGTGCTCAAGGTCCAAATGGGAGAGTATCTTCCTTTCTCATGGCTGAATAATATGCCATGTGTATATGTACCACATTTTTTAATACTTGCATCAGCTGATGGACTTTTGGGTTTTTTTCCATGTCTTGGCTATTGTGAATAATGCTCAGATAAACATGGGAGTGTATACACCCTGTAGAGATTTACTTCAGGTATATACCCAGAAGTAGAATTGCTGGATTACATAGTAGATCTATTTTTTATTTGTTTTTAGGATCCTAATTTAATTTTTTGAGCCATTTTATGTACTCACAAACAATGTATAAGTGTTCCCTTTTCACTGCATCATCACCAGCAACTATTGTCTCTTGTCTTCTAGATGATACCCATTCTAACAGGCATAATGTGATATCTCATTATGGTTTTGATTTGCATTTTACTGATGATTAGTGTTGTTGAGCATCTTTTCATGTGCCTCGTGGCCATTTTGATGTCCTTTGTGAAGAAATGTCTATTTAGTTCTTCTGCTCATTTTTAAACCAGATTATTTGCTTTGTTATTGAGTTGACTGAGTTCTTTATATGTTGTGCCCGTTTTTAATTGTTTTTATTGTTGTTGTTTCTTGTTATCGAGTTGTATCAGTTTCGTATATATTTTAGATATTAATCTCTTATCAGATATGTGGCTTTCAAATATTTTCTCTATTTCCATAGGTTTCCTTTTCATTTTTTTTTTATTATTTCCTTTGTGGTGCAAAAGCTTAGAAGTTTATTGTAGTCTCACTTTTCTATTTTGCTTTTGTTTCCTGTATTTTTAGGTGTCATATCTAAGAAATTATTGTCAATACCAATGTCAAGAAGATTTTCCTCTATGTTTTCTTCTAGGAGTATTACAATTTAAGGTCTTGAGTTTAAATCTTTAATCCACCTTGCGGTCATTTTTGTGTATGGTATAAGATAAGACTCTAATTCCATTTTTTTGCAAGTCAATTTCTCCAACACAAGTTGTTGAAGAGACTGTTGTTTACCTATTTTGTATTTTTGGAATCCTTGTTGAAGATCTGTTGACAATATATATATATATACATGGGTTTATTTCTGGGCTCCCTAGTCTATTCTATTGGTTTATATGTCTATTTTTATGTGAATACCATACTGTTTTAATTAATTTAGATTTGTAATATATTTTGAAATCAGGAAGTGTGATAACTACATTTTATTCTTCTTTCTCAAGATTTGTTTGACTATTTGTGGCTCTATACGAATTTCAAAATTGTTCTTTCTATTAAAAAAATGTTACTGGGATTTTGATGGGAATAGCATTGAATTCGTAGATTGCTTTGGTAGTATGGGTATTTTAATGTATATATTTTTTGATTAATGAACATGGGTTATCTTTCCATTTATTTGTGTCATCATCAACTTCTTTCATCAATTTCTTATAGTTTTTAGTGTACAGATATTTTACCTTCTTGGTTAAATTTATTCCTCTTTTTTTTTTTTTTTTTTTTTAAGTGCTATTTTAAATGGGAATGGTTTTCAATTTCTTTTTTGGATAATTACTTGTGAGTATATAGAAATCCAGTTGATTTTTGTATCTTGATTATCTATCCTTTGCTGAATTCACTGATTAGATCTAATAGTTTTTGTGGACTCTTTAGAATTTTCTACTTATAGAAGATTATGTCATCTGTAAACAGATAATTTAACTTTTTTTCCCAGATTGGGTGTCTTTTATTTATTTATGTAGCCCAATTGCTCTAAGACTCTCAATACTATGTTGAAGATAATTAGACTGAGTCTTATTCCTGATCTTATAGGAAAAGCTTTCAATGTTTCACCACTGAGTATGCTGTTAACCATGGGGTTGTTATATAAAGCCTTTATTATATTGAGGTACATTCCTTCTAAATCTAATTTTTTGAAGGTTTTTGTCATGAAAAAGTATTTAATTTTGTCAAATGCTTTGTCTGCATCGATTGAGATGCTCATGTGATTTTTATTCTTTACTCTGTTAATGTGATTTATTACATTAATTGTACATATTGAACCATCATTGCATCCCAGATATAAATTCGACTTGACCATGTATTGTCTTCTTGATTCCATTTAGTTGTCTCTCTGTGTTCTCTTGTAACTCACTAAGCTTAAGGCAATTATTTTGAATTATTTGTCAGGCAACTTATAATTTCCATTTTTTTCTAGGGTCATTTACGGGAGATTTATTCTGTTCCCTTGTTTATGTCATACTTCTCAATTCTTCATGGCCCTTGAAGCTTTGTGTTGGTGCTTGAATATTTGCAGAAAAAGTCACCTCTCTGAATCTTTATAGACTGGCTTCAACAAGGAAAGACCTTCACCAATTAGCCCTGCTAGAGAGTTTGGTAGTTTCTTGAGACTTTTTTATGGATGTGCATGTTTCATTCCTCTCCTTTCCTCCTGGGAGAGAAGTCTTAAAGTTGTGTGTGTTTTCCTAATTGCAAAGAGTTGTATTGGCCACAATAAGCCACCTGCCCACCCCGCTGTTTGTATAGGATAGTGCACTGAAAAACAGGAACTTTAGATGCACACACAACTCCTCTCCCTCCCTCCTGATGGACACATCTCAGAGTCAAATGTTTTCTCCCAATATCACAGAGCTATGCTGCTGCTGAGAGCCACCCTCTCTTTTCCTTTGGACAGCACACTGAAATTTTTGAATTTGGGGTTGAAAATCCACATTTCCTAAACAAGAATTCTTAAGATTATGCACTTTCTCCCAATTTTGCAAAGCCATGTCAGCTGCTGAAAGCTCCCTACTCTTTTGTTTTGGTCTTAGTTGTTTCGAATATTAGAACTATGCCAGTTTCCTTAGCATTCCGTGTGTGATGAGACAGTAGGAGGGCTCTCTGACAGTGCACTGAGATTGGGTGTACACTCCACTCTCTCACAGGGAGAAATTGCAGGCTGAGGGGATCTCACTTGGTGCTGAGCTATCCCTGGCTAAGGAGAAGGGATGACAGGTAAAATGAAACTATTCTTCTTAGCCATTTCAACGCGGCTACAGTTGGGGACTGCAACTTCTTAACTTGATTCTAGATTTTTTATAAATGTATTTGGGTTCTTAATATTATTATAAAATTAGTACTTTTGTGAGAGAATGAGGGCTGGAAATCCCTATTCTGTCATCTTGCTAGTGTGATTACCTCTACTCTAACTCCGTTTCTGCTCTTTAAGTCAGGACAGAGTCAGGGGAATTTCTGTGGTGAGATATTTATCATATAAATAAGATAAAATGATGTGTTATTAATTTAATGATATGATGTCATCAAAGGTAAGTTTAATAGATATTCATTTTAATCTACTTTGAACCTGTTGATAGATGCTATTCCAGGCCTATGATGAACCCTAACTGTAAGTCACCCTACTCATTAATAAAAACACTATTCTCTACCCCAAAGCTTAATTTTGAGGTAGGATAACAGCTCTGAAAACGTAATAACCAAATATCCCTAGTGAGTGAAAAAGCTCATTGACTCCTTTGTTCTCTAAGCCATCTCAATTGCATGTTTTTCTCACATATTTCTAAAGTGAGTTTATACATTTTTGAAACTTCCTTAGAACATACCATAACTTCAAACCTGGAAAATCATATTGTTACTCCATAAATAAAGTATCAGAACAGGATAGTATAAGTGCTCTTGTACAGTGACAATGATTGTACAATTACAATAAAGGCTGAACCCACACATCTTTGAAAATATGTAGGTGGAAATCCAAGTATGGTAAATATCAATATGGAAGAAAAGTTCATGAGGTCATATGGACCCTGTTACATTTTCTGGTCTTCAATATATGTGTTCAGTCTTGAGTTTCTGGATACGACAACTCACAGATCATACAGATGAAATACTGATAGCCACTGTTATAAACCAATGGTTCCCTGAATACCTGAGATGCTTCAGGCCATCACATTGAGGGGAAACTAGATTTAAGCTGGAAAATTGATTATGCTGGACCCAACAGACAAATCAATTCTATCTTTTTGTACAGAAGCCAACTATATCTATTATTGACTAGGGTACTCAATAATTCCACTTCAGATGGCATTAAAAAAAGAAAAAAGAACAAGTGATATCAAGGCAAAGCTATGTTTTTGGAAGTAGACTCTCCTTTTTGTTGTTAATTTGAATTTCTTATCACCAAATTTTATGACCTCAACTTCATTATGAAAATCTACTTTGAACAGATTCAGTAATTCGAAAATTAAAGTTCAACTATAACCAGATTTAATAATTTATTTGGTTCAGGTCTTACATATTTCAATTATTCAATATGTTTAAAAAAATCTTGGCAAAAAAATTTCTCATGAGATACAAATTCAAGAACTCTCTGCCCAAACTTTGTTTAAAAGGCTATATCTTTCACTCACTTAAGTAGGCACACCACAACTCCACATCCACATGCTACCTAACCCTGCCCCACATCCATTCCATTCTCCACTCTGCCAAATTTATAAATCAGACTGTCTTTTGAATTGATAAATGTCAGGATTATAGTTTATTCCATAAAGAGCAGTTTGTTCTTAAATACACAACAAAGAACTTTGCATGTCAATTTTTCTACAAGTTAAGCCTTCTAGGAAAGTCTCCAAAGAATCTCCCTGACACTTTTTTGTGTCCCAAATGGTATCTTTGTGGTTTCACCTTTCTCAAAATTGTGGAAGTCAAGTTGCATGTTTGTTTTGGGAAAGAAAGATACCCTAAAAATTAAACTGAGAGAACATTGACAGCCAATTCTCATCCTGGCTGAGCGTCCCCATCCTCAACCTCGGTGTTTCACCAGAGTCGGCTTGAGAATAGCTGAGTCATGCTGGCTTTCTTGGCTTTTCCCATCACCGTATTTGCTGGTATCTCCTCCCCATGATTTAATGTAAAGATGCTCATACTTAGTGTCATGCGGGATGTCATGCGGGGTCTCAGCTCCCACTCCCCACATAAAAATGCAGGATATGGTGAGGCCAAAAAGGAATACCCATGGAGCCATAGATAGGGGAGTCATACTACTATATTCTCGCTGGCGGCTGGGTTAGAGACACAGGAAGCAGCAGCCACACTATCCGCAACCTGCCGTCCACTTCTCTCTGCCAACCAACCTCAATTGCTAACTGCAACCCGCTCTTGCTAGCTCAAGCGCCATCTTCTTGCTAGCCCCCATTTGCTGCTAGCGTAACCACGGCAGTTATATTAGTGGCCAATGGCTCACGGGTTACAGCTGACGGCCAACTAGCCACAGCTGATGGCCATCCAATCACAGTTGATGGCCATTTACTACCTGAGCCAGCACCTTTCCACGTGAGGCCGAGAGCCTGGAAACTGCACTCCTGGCTTTGATTCCACACTTGGTCAATACATTTTTGAGAAATCTAAATTTGCCACTTTATATTGGAATAGTTGCCACGAGTGAAAGTGTTAGTTTAGGTGAAAGACAGACATATAAACACGTATTTTCAACCTACGAGAAGTAAGTTTGAGATGCTAAGGGTCAGAAAAGGAGTAGTTTTGTTGGCTGTTTTAGTCTTAAGAGTAACCAAGAGGGCCTAATGTTTCCCTCAGTTTGACTAAACTTTAGACAGCTTTCTTTCTGACTATAAGCCCTTGATTTTCTTTCTCTTAGTGCATTTACTTAAGAAAACATGTGATTGTAAATATTTTCTCTGTCCTTACAAAATGCAAACATTCTCACAGTCCTTTCACAACCCGCATAAGCCTTTGTCAAGGAACTGGGAGCCTTCCCTTTGAAATGCAATCAAGAGATAGGACCCCTGTCTTCCAGTCCATACAGCGGAGCAGGAGCCTAACTTAGATCAGCACCAATTAGCCAACACAGATGGACTAAGCGCATTGACCATACTCCCCTGTGACATCTTCCAGTAATTTTTCATTAGCTTACCCCAGCATTTAAAAATTCTTCCCTTTTTGTTTCAGAAGAGGTGAGTTTAATCTTTTCTCATTATTCCAGTAGTCTTGAATACAGTCTCCCTTGTCTGTTTAACTTGTCCAGTACTTAACTTGTCCAGTAACTTGACTCTTTAATAAGTCACCAAATATAAGATCCCAAAACAAAGTTTAGAAACTATTTGAAGCAAGATAATTAAGCACTATCAGGGTTATAGGGATTTGGCAATTTCTAGACACTGGGTCATTGCTTTCTGCTTTTCTGGAGAGGGGACAGAACACTGTTGATTACTGCTAGGACCTTTTTATCCTTCCTAGCAGGTGTTATAGCATGAAGGAAATCTCTAGTGTGACAAGGAGAGAGCATGCTTCAGCCCGCACCCTGGATTTACTTTTAATTGTTCTTCTCTGTACACACATATCCACTCCCCTTTATAATGCAATTGTAAAACTCTCTCTCACTATATTTCAAGCCTGTTTGGTCTTTTCCTTCAGTAAATTCCTTCTGTATTTGTTTATTTTGTTTGTTTGTTTGTTTGTTTTATTTGAGTAATCCTTTAAGAGATTTTGCATTTTATTATATGGCTTTATTTTTTTTTAAATGTATTTATTCAGCGCCCACCCTTCAACTCATAATGCATCCCTTTGCTCTGGTCCTTTTTAAACAGAACGTAATATAAACATTCCCAAGCCTTGCTCATAATGGTCTTTTCTGGGGGACAAATTCTAGGGTAAGATTGCTAAAAGCAGTCTTAATTTTCTCCTTAGATTTGGACTCTCTCAGCCAAAGAGAGTCTCCATTTTGATTCCTCCTTCCAATACCACACTAGCCCTAGGAAAAGATTGTTGTCCTTTCTCTTTTTCTCCAAATGGGCAAAAACTGCTCCTTGTTTTTTCCTCATCAAATGAAAGACATTATCTATTACATCTGTTGAATGGGAAACCAAAAGGGAAATTAACGACAACAGAAAGTTGTAAAGGATGCTGCATTGTTTGTAGTTTTCAAATTTGAATTTCATCAAAATTTATAAAACATATGGAAACTGATTGTTTTCATTGAAGCCGAATCAATTAGAGCTCTTCCTCCTTCTTGGTTTCCCTCGTCCCTTGAAATAACACTGAGAATCTTTTATGAAACTTTAGGTCTTTGAGAAACTCAAATTGAAAACTATTGATCAAAAGGTCAGAGTCACAGTGGTTATCAAACACTAGGATGCATGCATCATTGGAAATCTCTGAGGGGAAATGTTTTAATGTTAAAGCTGAATAGCTGAGGGGGAAAGTAGATAGCTGCAAAAATCACTAATTAGCTAAATTAGATTCTTCAAATGGTTAGCAAGTTCGTCTTCAATTTTGCCAAGCAGTGCTTTTTTTCCCTCTCCTTTGGAGTTCCAGGGGTCTTACAGTATCTTTTCAACATCAAAAGAATTACTTTGTAAATATAATTAAAACATATAACAAAGAATAAGCATCCTTTGTTTTTCTTCCTGTTCCTTTTCTAAGATTTGAGAAAAAAAAAAAAAGAAAAAAAAATGTTGGCAGTTGGCTTGCCATCTGTTCCAGCAGGGCAAAAGTGTAAAAGTTTGTGATATTTTTCAATGGAAGCAGTTGATTATAGATAACATATTATTTTCAGAAAATATGTCTGTCACTGTCTCATTAAAACATTAACCAGCAAAGCAGTTGGTCTGAAAAGAAACTTCAAGATTAGAGCTGGCACACTCGTCCCCAAGGTATGCACAATTTTGTTTGTCATGTTAAAGCTACTTCAACTTTAAAACATATAATTGGGTAGAAGAGAGGGATCATGTAGTGGAATGCATCTCTAACTTTTCAGTCCTACATTGACGACCACATAGGCTAAGGTCTAACTGGCTATTATTATTATTATTATTATTATTCCAAATAGTAGTATAATGGTGGAAAAGTGACAATAGTAAACTGTTGTAGGATAAGTTCTTTGGTTACTAAATGATAAAATGGAAAATGTATTGTAATGTCTTCCAACATCTTTCTATGATTAGTAGCAATCACTGTTTATTTTGAGCCATCTGGAAAACTTGTGTAGTGGGTCCACAGTAGTCCACTTACTACATCTCAGTTTTCTCATCTATAAAATAGTAATAATGGTGAAAGCTCTGATGGTCATTCCAGAGAAAGAGTTCCAAAATTGCTTTGAAGGAAGTTGGTGCATAGCTTCCTAAGGGGAATACTTTGAAAGTGACCTTCGTGATATTCAGGAATGAGGTATGCAGCACTTTTTCTAGGATGAGTTTGCAAACTTAAATGTCAAACCTCATATGCACCATACCATTCTTGGCATATAGTATCTTCATTCTTCTATCAGGAGAAAACCCAGTGAATTAGCTTTACTGAGTCTTGCAGTAAACTCTGAGGAAGGCACCTCTCATTTGCAGTTCAGGTATATGGTGCCAGGAGGTCCACAGTTAAAGTTATGCAGTGGGACTCTGGTCAGCAGGCAAACCACATCAGAGTGAAGCTTATTTAAATGCATCACAATGGAACAGACTTGGGAACACTGTCAACAGATGTTAGTACTCAGCCTGCCCCACCCCTTTTCTTCCCATTATTGACTCTTAGTTCTCCATTTTCAGTTGTTTAAGATAATATTAGAATTAAGTCATTAGCATGGTAGACTTTGAGAAAAAAGTCAATTTTCATTACCAAACCATCTGAGACGGATGCAATCATCCAATTTTCCATGTCTTTGTAAAACTTCACCAGTAACAACTTTCTCTCTCTTACTCAGATAAATTTTAAAAACGTGGTCTATAACTAGAAATTTTCAGATTGGGGTGAAAATGTGTTTCCTCATCTTCTGTTATCAGTGCTGACAGCTGAGAATTTGCAGGACTTGGAGCAAGATTTCAAAGTGGTTCCTTTGACCTTAGCTAATTATAACATAAGTACTCTTCTGCCTTGAAGTGTCCCCCTTGCTAGCAGGAATTGTGCTGGAGGAAACCACACTCCCAATCGTCACTGCTCTCTTTCTGGGAAGTCTCCACTTGTGTGAAGAACATCATTACTTTGCCCTCCAAGTTGCTTCTCTCTAGAATGAATAAACTCAATACCTTTCATCTTTCCTCTCAAACTCTTTTTCCCATGCCTTTGTCATTTTTTTCATTGTACAAGATATCCAGAAATAGGCTGAATAAGTCAAAATGTTATAAATGTAAAATTAATATATCCAATCTAGTCCTCAATTCTGTATAGGAAAAATAGTTTTAAAATGTTATTTTCCTTTACTTTGAGAATATTCAAACTCAGAAAATATTGAATTTTTTTTGTTTATACATTATTATTAATCTCTTTCTTCAATCAGAAATAACATCTGTTATATTGTTAATCTCTTGCGATAGATACTGTTCAAGGCAGAGCAAGACTGTGTAACTTCTGTACCTGTTGACCTTCTGTGTGTAATCTAATAGTTTATTTATTGAAAGATACGAATCAGAGACACTTAATCTTCGTTAAAGCCTGTTGGCTCACCAAAAGTGTAATAACAATTAAAAAGAAACCTAATAACAATGGAACCAAGGAAAAGAAATCAAAATGTATTACTCCACTCCACTAATGTGCTGTCACTCCCTAATGAAGACAAAGTAAACTCTTCCTGGCCAACAAAAGGTCAATGTTAACTCACATCTCCTGTATTTATATATGTGCCTGGCACCTATAAAGACCTTGAGAGACTCGAAGGGATGGCTTGTGCGTTTCTTTATAAAGTCTAACAACACTCTAAGTTTACTTCCAACCCTATGTAATGAAGACGAAGTGAGAGTAAACTTGATATTTTTTTCCTGCCCACTCTCTCTCTACCAGTACAGACCAGCTGCCTTTACACTGCTGTAACTCTATTACAAGCTAATATTTTAACCTACCTTCAAATGTCTTCAATAATAACGTTAAATTTTATAGAAACATATACAAATATATATGAAAAGATCCTAAAGGACATACACAAACTTTTAATAATGGGCTTCTCTAAAAAGAAAAAAAAGAAGATGTAGAGTATATGAGTGGGAAGAGAATAGTGGTTGTATCTGATTAAAGGGTAACTTACTTTTTGGTTTAAATACTTTAATATGTTTGAATTATTTTATATCGATACAATATCAATGCATTATTTTGTGTAATTCTAAAATACTGTAAAGTTATAGCTTTTGAAAAACATTAATATTCTCTAATAGTTCAAAATAATTTCCATGAGTTGATTAAAATTTTTACATGACACTTCATATCCATTCATCCTAGATGTTTACATTTTTCTTCTTTTCTAGTACAGTTTATGTAAGTTTAAAACTAATAGAAAACAACCATTTTGGATACAAGAGTCATGAATTATTGGTGAAAAGTTCAGGTCATCTAACTTTTCCACGCAGCCTTTTCAGCACTTCCAAATAGTAAACTCGGTTAATTCTTTGTCCAGTTGGTACAAATTCATAATGAATAATCCCTCTGATGTCAAAAAGGCTAGCAACATTGTTGCAACAAGTTTGCAAACTTAATTGTCAGACCTTGTAATTGAAGACTACATTTTACCATTCCCAAAGCACTTCCATATATATTCTTTCATATGGCTCTCTCAAGAACCTAGTGGGGAAGGTGTACGTACCACTATAGTATATGTGATCAAGGATATGGCTACTTATAATCTTGATTTAATAGATAGAACTTTATTCTTTTTTGAAAGCTAAAAAGGGAGACTAGTTTTTCTTCATAGTCAGTAGTTTTTACAAAGTCTGTAATGAGTCCATTCTTCCTCAGAAAGATTGGATGTGGGTTTGGGAAAATGAAACATAAAGTCAAAATGCATTGGACTCATGCGCCCTCATTAAGGCCTCAGCAGTCACCATATTCCTGATTAGTAAAACCTGTTGGAATTCTTCTGTCACTGTAATGTTATAATCCAAAACTTAAACATGTTCTAATAAATAGAAGTGTTTCCATTCCTCTTCTGTTTCCTATCCTTCTTATCAGATCTCCGAGAACATCTGAGAATTATGGGATCTGATATTAAAAGATCTAATGGTACTTGAATTGTGTTTTCTCCTTATGTCTTGTAAGAAAAAAAAAACTTTTCTAGAATTGGCTATTTCATTCTCAATTGCACCAATTATTTGAAAGTGTCATTTATATACAGACCCTGCAGCTACAACTTAATATCATATATAGATCACTGCAGCTGGATATTAATATAATATAATCCATTTGTGCATTTGTTCAATTAACACTTAGTGAACATTTAAAAGAGCCCCACAGGGCACCTAGTACATAAGGCCACCTGACCAAGACTGGGAGACATAGCAGATCTACCTAAAACACAGAGAAGGCAACCAAACACAGAAAGAAACAAATACAGGAAGGCAGCCAAAATGAGGAAGCAAAGAAATATGTCCCAACTCAAAGAACAAGAGAAAACTCTAGAAAAAGAACTAAATGGAATAATGTTGAGCAACCCTTCAGATACAGAGTTCAAAATACTGTTTATTAGGATGCTTAAGGAATTTAGTGAGAACTTCAAAAGATAGCAAGCATAACAAAGGACATAGAAACCATAAAAAGAGCCAGTGAGAGACAAAGAATATAATAACTGAAATGAAGAATTCACTAGAAGGAATCACCAGCAGACTCGATGAAACAGAGGCTCAAATAGACAATATGGAAGACGAGGTAGCAGAAAACACCCAATCAGAACCAAAAAAAAGTTGAAAATTAAAAAAGATAGGATAGTTTAAGAGACCTCTAGGACAACATGAAGCGTAACAATATTCACATCACAGAGGTACCAGAAGGAGAAGAGAAAAAGCCAGGGTTTGAGAACGTATTTGAAAAAATAATGACTGAAAAATTTCCTAACTTTGTGAAGGGACTAGACATACAAGTCTAGCAAGAACAGAAAGTCCCAAACCCAAACAAGCCCACACCAAGACACATTATAATTAAAGTGGAAAAGGTTATAGTCAAAAAGAGAATCCTAAAAGCAGCAAGAGAGAGCCACATAGTAACTTATAAGGGAGCTCCCATAAGATTGTCAGCTGACTTCTCAGCAGAAACTTTGCAGGCCAGAAGGGATTGGCACAAAATATTCAAAGTGAGGAAAAGCAAAGACCTACAACCAAAGGGTACTCTATACAGCAAGGCTATAATTTAAAAATCAAAGGACAGATAAAGAGCTTCCCAGACAGGAAAAAGCTAAAGGAGTTCATCTCCACCGAGCCAGTATTAATAAGGAATGTTAGAGGGACTACTTTAGGATGGAAAAAAAAAAAAAGAATCAAAATAATGAATAACAAAATGGCAATAGCTGCAAATCTATCAACAATTACTTAATGAAAATGGATTAAATGGTTCAATCAAAAGATATAGGAGGGCTAAATGGATAAGAAAACATGACCCCTACGTATGCTGCCTACAAGAGACCCACTTCAGATCAAAAGACACAGTGAGAGACAGAGAGCCCTTATGAGGGATGAACAGGGGAGTGGTATGGGCAGGACAAAGCACTAAGCAGAGAAAGGAATTCCCAGCAGAAGCTATGAGAACCTATCTCACACAGACAACCTGTAGTCCAGGATTTGTGCTTCCTCTTTGGTTTGAAGTATTTCTGTCATATTACACAAAATGAATGGCAGAAATAGAAGCCCAGGCACATTATCAGTTGCAAAAATTCAACTTAGGGTCATCCCCCCCTCCCCCCCAAGAGATGAATGTGTCCGGCTGGCATGAGGGAGGAGAGGCATAGGATGGAAGAAGGGCTCTGAGCACTGCTGGAGTTTCCTTGAGGACACAGTGGCAGGGGGCTGTCTCTTGCCTTGCCTGAACTTGGGGAATTACAAGGGCAGGATTTGTCTTGTTTTTTCATTGTATTCCTCACCATGGCCAACGGTTACCTGGCTACTCCTCTGACTTCCTCTCCCCTCAGGCTGACTTCCAGGTTCTCCACCAGCCAGCCTGATTTCAGAGCAGTGTGTGTGCCGGGCTCCCCCTCCTGTGGGAGCTTTGTGCTCTGCTTATAACGCGCTGTCCATTTCAGTTCACCCAGGAAATTGCTCATTCTTCTGATTTCAGATTGTCTCACTTCCTCAGACCAGACTTTCTGTATTTCTCTAGTTAACCCAAAGCCCCTAATTTTAGGCGCATGGCACCTGCATGCCTCTTCTTTGTGGGAATTATCAAAGATACAAATTGGCAATTTTGGACACATTATTTAATTTACTTCAATCTCTGCTAGACTCTTAGTCCTTTAAGAGGAAAGATTGTTTTTACTGTTGCATCCATCATGCCCAGAAGAATATACAAACCATAGGTCTTACTTATCTGCTGACTGAATTAATATAAACTGTCTCTCTTCTGCCATTCCCTGGCCTGCTCATACTCTCCTGCTCCAGAAAGTTCTTTCTCCCTGTTCCTCCCATAAAAGGGACTTTCAGAAGTCTGTTTCTGTGTGTTTAATCTTGAAGCTTGGAAGTTGTATATAAACAATGGAGGTTACATTTTATAATGTGTTTACATTGTGCCAGGTAGCATTCAAAGAACTTTATATACCTTAATTCATTCAACTCTCATAACAATCCTACGTGATAGGTTCTATCATAGTTCATTGAATCTGAGACATTGGTTGAAAAACTCATCATTAGTTTTGTTAATTAAACTCTAAAATATCATCTCTATTGTAAGAATGAGAATATTGAGATAATGAGAGGTTTAGCAACTTGCTAAATAACAGTTGTTGCTAAGAAAGGTTGAGCCAAGATGCAAATTAGGCAGGGCGATGCCAGAGCACATGCTCTTGACCATGGTGTCATCTTACAAACAGAGTCACATGTGGGTTGTCTCTGCATTTCTCAAATCAGATACAGCCATTCCAGTAGATCTCAGAGGGTATGTGAGGGTACAGGATAAACATAGTGCCACTTACTTGATACCACCATTGTATAGGAAAAAATGAAATTGTCTTTATAGTAAAATGAACTACATTTTATTAAAATAAGCATGTATATAGTAAATTGTACAATGAAAAATGAATTCAAAATTTCATAGAACTTAAGACTTATGATTGCTCTTCATTTACCATGTCTTATATTTTCTGAGTGCCTTATTTTGTGGTCAAGGACACATTAAAGGAAAATTTAGAGAACCACTGAGTGTTGTGGGTGTCTCTTGTTTTTACATTCACCAAAGGGTAGGGCAAAATCAATGGTAGTCTTTCTCATTCTTCTGGATATTTGAAAATTGAGCCAAGTAACTTAGGGTTAGAAGTAACTGCTTTCTGTACCTCTTGTAATATGACTCTTCAGATTTTGAGTGGGTCAAAGTTTATCCAGACTAAGGAAATAGATTAATATTCAAACAAACAGACATAGGCCTGTTCATATCTGGTTATCTCGTAGATGGAACTGAAAATGTTCAGGTGTTTGTTGAAAAGGCTTCCATATGAATGGATGGTGAAAAATAAAAATAATTCCACTCTTGCAGAATAGTTAATGCTAAAGAGGGTGGAGAATAAACTCAGATCTGGGCTCAAATCCCAGATCTGCCACTCACTAGCATGGTGCCCATTGTTAAGTTATTTAAAATGGCCTTCTCTTCCTTGTCTATAAAGTGGGAGTAGGATAGAATAACCACTGAGCAGCAGTGAAGAATAATGTAGCTAGCATGTTTAGGCACAATGCAAGGCACTTAGAAAATGCTCAATAAATATTATTTGTATTCAAGCATTCATCATCCATAAGAAAATATACATTTTTTAAATCGTTGGTTAGTCTTTTTAATTTTTTTATTATTTTTTTATTAGTTTCAGATGTACAAAGCAATGCGATAGTCATTTACACCCCTCAGAAAGTGGTGACTCCCCCCTCCCAATCTACTACCCCTCTGACATCGTGTAACAGCTTATTAGTCTTAATATGATCAAGTATACTGGACACTTAATCCCTTTTATATAACTATTACTGTGAGTTTGTCCATTTGATGTTTGCTGGTTTATTTTGAAAATACTTTTAATCTCTAATCCTATAATTTTACACAGGCCTTTGTTTATGTCATACAAGATAATTGACTGATTTCCCTCAATGGTTTCTCTCATTCTGATTACTCTGTCAGTCCTGCATTTTACTGTCTAACCAATCATCTTATAACTCTGCTTGTGGCAGAAAACTTGCTTACTAGATGACATCAATATTGATTCCATTTACAAATTAAAGCCTTAACACCTTAGCCTAACATTGAGATCCTCATAGTATAACCCACTCTTGTCTTTCTGAGCTCCTATCCTACTGTCACCACTCAGTACACCTCCCTCCGGCCAGTCAATCCCTGCATGTGACATGCTCACCCCTATCTTTGGGCCTTGGCTCATGTCTTTGCCCCAAGAATGTTATCTTTCTCCAATCTGCTAGACCATACTAGAATCTCTACGAAGACCCCACTGAATCCTGAAACATGCATTGCTTTTTTACACCCTGGGTGAGATTGTCATGAGCTGCATTTTACTTTCCCTTCTTCTGCTGTTTACTTTAATTAACTTGATAAGCCCAATTCTTAATTCCGAAACATTCACCTTTCTTTGTATCACCCATAGCAGGAGTAAGGAGATTCTTTCCACCATTTTGGGAACTCATAGCAACAGATCTGTACTTCTAGGCTCTCTCCATGATGCTCAGGTACAAAGGGTGATTTGGTATAAACTTGGGTACGATCCACTCTACCAACACCCCTCCCCTTGCCATCTCCCTTGGGTTTGATGGCCCTCATTACATTCAAGAGAACTCCCTTTGCTGACCACTTACCTCAAAGGAAACACTCCTCTTCAAAAACAAGGGATTCAGACAAGAGTTACGTGTCAACCAAGGGCAGCTTTGCCCTCGCAAGCCACAGGATATCGGACATATGGTGACTGGAAGTTACATCCCTGAGTTACTTCTCCTGGATGGAATGTTTAATGGTGTTGCCTGGGAAATGTCAGGGCATCAACTCAGACTCCAGGCAGGAACAGACTCTTCTTGCCAAGAACGCTTTTAGTTCCACTTCTGCCCTCAGAATTAGCACAAAGAACAGATCAAGGAGGTGAGCATGCTGCTGCCAGAGCAAATATGGGCTCCCAGGGCTAGGGGAGCCTGACACAGAAAGGCAACCCCATGCTAGCATTTTCATCAACAAAGATGCGGCTGGCATCTGGCAGAACTGAATGAGGCGAAGTGTGGTCTTTCATAAGAATTAAGTGATAAGCCTCTATACTTACAGGCTGCGTTTTGAGACAGTACTGAAACAGATTGAGATTTAGCAATAAGTGTTCTGAAGCAGTAAGAGCCTTGAAGGGAGGAATGATGTCTCAGAACAGACAACAACAGTGTGTAAGCCCTGGAGACTTTCCCTATGGGATTCACACTGGAAAAGGATTTTCGCCAAGGTAGAGATGAGGAATCCAATATGGATGTTCAGAACTTACCAATACGGGGCGCTGGCCCTGTGGCTCAGGTGGTTAGAGCTCCATGCTCCTAACACCAAAGGCTGCCGGTTCGATTCCCACATGGGCCAGTGGGCTCTCAACCACAACGTTGCTTGTTCAACTCCTCGAGTCCTGCAAGGAATGGTGGGCTGCAAGCCCTGCAACTAACCACGGCAACTGGACCTGAGCTGTGCCCTCCACAACTAAGAGTGAAGGGACAACAACTTGACTTGGAAAAGTCCCAGAGAACACACTGTTCCCCAATAAAGTCCTGTTCCCCTTCCCCAATAAAAATATTTACCAAAAAAAAAAAAAAAGAAAGAAAAAAAGAACTTACCAATACGTATTCAGATGTAAGAACATTGGTGAAGCCAGTGATACTCCATGTCCACTATGGAATGTGTATTCAGACGTTCTCAGATGCCTCATTATTTTCAATAATTATTGTGAATAATTCCCATTAAGGGTCATTTTCATGAAGTTCTATGCTAAAGAACAATTCTTCTACTACATAGAATTGAATATTAAAATCAAAAGGTTAATGCCCATATTGGAACAAAAAACTATTCATTTAAACTAAGAATTAATTATACCAGATGTAGTCTATGTTTTTGTGTGCATGCAGTTTTTTAAAGCACCCTCCCTGAATTGTACTATGTATAACTGAAGGAGAGCAGGACTAAATGTGATACCTTGAAACACATGATTAGATTACTCAACAATCCATTAACCTTTTTTTGCCCCACCCAAGACACATACCACCAAAGATAAACACCACATGCATAACCAATCCATACATTTTATTGTTTTAACATACATGGTTTAATTATCAGTTGAGCAAATATTAATAAACTACAGTGACATGAATTGAAATAAAATATTGTTTCAAATACTATACAGAACTTCAAAACAAAACCAGTGTTACTTGTGTGAAATAAATCAATGAGGACACAAGAAAAAGAAAAACACATCTCATTGATGCATTTAAACACAAAAGACATACAGAATCTCAAGGCATATTTGGGCATCTATGTCAATGTCATGAGGTTATTAAGGAGCTTTTTCTATCCCTTGATGAATAATTCATTTTTATTGATTGGTGAAATTGACTTTAAAGATAAATATGGACCAGAAAGATCCACAAGTGCTCTTGCCAAAGTTTATCTGTAGCCAAACCATAAAACTGCTTTGAACTGGCCGTTACAGTAGTGGGCTCCACTACTGCCTTCACTCAGCCCCACTCTATGTTTTGTACAGTAGGATGAGATGTACAAAGAAAGATGGACTGGAACTCTCCAAGTGCCACTAAACTTAAGCTTTCAAAATATTGCTGCAGTAAACACGACTATTACAAATTGCTTACTTTTTTCATCTCAAACTGTCTCAGTTTAAATCTGCCTTCATCCTGAATTATAATGTGCATATTGCCTTCAGAAACGTCACTCAGTTTAAACTGTCAAGGTTGTCACTTATTAAAGTACATAAAATTAAGTGATTTTATTATTTGTTTATTTATTTATTTTTGCTTAGTCACTACAGAACTAAAAATAAACAAAATGGAAAGTCAGGGCATCTGGAAATCTTTCATTGGAAGTTTTAATTCATATTTTTTCACCCAATTTGCCCAAGGAAATTTTGTTTCAAGTCCCAACTATTAGATACTAAATTGGGCATAACACACGTCTACTTCTGTTTTCAGGGACTTGTTAGTCATGGATATGGAAGAAAAATCATTAGGCTATCACTTAGGCCCAATGAAATTTTCTTTGGAGGGATTGTATCACACAAGGAAAAGATTCAAACCAGTAAAGAGCACAGTTTAACCCCTCAAGAGAGTTGGTGAAAGTTTCATATTTATATCCCCATGGACATATTGTATACCAACACATAAGAATAGAGAGTTAAAATGGCATAATTTGGCAAGCAAAGGCACATGATCTCTATAGTATTTTTAAAATTAATTTTATGTTTAACGCCTGAGAAAGGAGGAAATGTTCTGTTTAACAAAGAGCACAAACTGGTATCTCAGAATTGCCTCTTTGCTTTATTAATAAACACTCCAACTCAAATTTGATGTTAGAAGCCCAGGTCAAGGAAACCTGTTAGTCTAAGTAGACTCGCAGTGAATACCAGAGAGGTTCAGTTAATTCACAAATATGGGAAACTGATATGACATCCCAAGTCTTGAACTGGGACTGTGTAATATAAGGCTGTTTGAATAGGGGGGAAAAAAGTTATCTGCAGGCTTTTGAATTATTGATTTAATTATTGAAAGGGGGCTTTAAAATGTTTAAAGAAATGCTATGTGCCTTCAAGACCGAATAACCAAACTAAAAAAAATAAGAATTCTTCCTGAAAATGCAAAAGAAAGAGAATTTTAGAACTAGAAAATATCTCATTGGAAATGAAAACACAGGAACCACTCTGTTAACACCATTTAAGTGGCTTTTGTATATTGTACATTGAAGAGATTTTTAGAGATGATATTAGAAATCTGAGTCTTGTTCAAAGAGAATTTCATTCTTTTGCACTTCTTTTTCTTACATTTGGGATCAGGCACCATCATGACTGCCAGGTACCCAAAAGTGAAGACCCAAAATAAACACATTTCCAGTTTGCGGAAACACCTGTGGCTACAACTGTAAAAAAGATTAGGAAGTCATTTAACTCCCCCAGGTCTGAGATAGAGATGCATATCCAGCAACATGGGCAAGAAGAAGGGTCTAGCTTTCAGTTGGCTCTAGGAAGAAGGATCATGTAAAAATAAAGGACTAAATTTACCTGCAGTCCGGCCCACACTGCATACATTTGTGAGCTACATAAAGAAGGAAACATCTATTTGCTATAGTTGTAGTTAGTTTGGAATACAAGGAAACTTTAGCATATTTCAATAATCTTTGGCTGACACTCCCGAGATCCGTAACTTTAAACACATAAACACACATTAGCAGTAAAAAAGGAAAGAAATTATGCCAAAAAATGTTTTTCACCAATCAATGTTGAAGATAGGTTGAAACAGGTGTTTCCATTGAATATTTTTCCTCTATGGCAATAAAAGTAATTTGGCAAGTTTTCACCTTATTTTAGATGAAATATTTATTCATGTATACGATACTCTACATTCAATTATTAGAGGTGACAATATGTTGCTAATTACTTATGTATCTCTCTTTTATCTGTTTTAAACAATGTAAATACAGATTAATAATAGTTTTTTTTTTAATTTTCAATTTTTTTTGCTCTTACATAGGAAACCAGACAGCAGTTAAAGCTTGTTTCTCATTTTCAACTGAAAAATTCAATCCCATCTTCCAGGAAGTCTGAATGGTGTGATGTCTAAAATTTCAGACTCTAGAGTGCAATACACTCAATATTAAAGCCAGTGAGTTTTTTGAGTAAGATTCTCATCCTGTTTAAGCCTCCTTATCTATGGAATGGAGCTAATAATGTTTATCTCATAGGGTTATTGAAATAATTAAATGAGGTACGAGCCTTTATCACAGAGCTGGCACAAGAAGCTGGTGAGGAATTAAGGATAGGACACTCGGATTTATAGGAATAGTAAGGAGTAGGGTTTTGGTTACGAAATTGTATAGAGCTCTGATACGAGGGGACTGTAGAATCACTGTTTGTCTTGTTATCTGGTGCATCCTTAAGAACCTAAAGCAGTGCCAGGAACATTATAGTTGTCCAACAAATGTTTGTTAAATATATAAATGTGTGATTATCCTGATTAGCTCTGACCTTGGGAAGAATTTCACCCATTATCAGACTAGAACACTGGCTGAACTTCCATATCTCATCTTGCAAACAATAGCACTAAATCACTCTCAACTATTTTATATAGTTCGTCCTCCTGCACCTGACAGGACTTCGCCCAAACCACCAAAGATAAGTGTCCCATCTTATACTTAAAATTTCCCTCCGGAGGAGGCTGCCTAATCTTCATAGAACCAAAAATTCTTCCTTTCTCTGGCTGTAAAACTTATCTGCTTCAACAATTACCTTTCTTATTCCCTCCCCTACCTCTGTCACTTTCTTATCAATATTTCTTTAGAAGTGCTTTGTATTTGCTGAGTGTTTTTTTTTTGCCCCCATCTTATCAACCTTATTTTGAAAGTCAATCTTTTTGTTTGTTCTCATAAACCAATGGGAACTATTGGATGTCCTAAGCCAGCCAGCAGCCATGACCATGTCATCCAGGGATACACATAAAGGTTGGCCCTACCAAACATCTATTGCCTGTAGACAGGATTCTGGTAAGGTTGGGTATCATTTGGAAATACTTTTGTCAATTAGTATTAATTATCTTCTTTTGAAGTGTTCAGGAATAGATCCTATCTATCCTGGTAGGGGGAAGAAAAAGCATTCACATGTAAAATGATTAATGTTGTAAACTATTATATTTTTTTTGCTTTCATATAATATGTTTCTTGTTCATGTGATTTAGTTAAAAATGGCAAAAATGTATTTAAAATTTTAATTATTCTCTCTCATTTAGGTATCTAGGATAGTGTTACATTCTCGATAAGGACATCTTTAAGTGCATATACCTGATTTTAATAATATCTGCATTAGACAGAAAGGGCCAAAATGAAAACTTGTAGCTACTCCTGTCATTAGGTTTGGCTTGTTTATTTGGTAGTAACATGCAAAGCACTGATACGAAAGATACCATAATGATGTGAACAGAGAGATATGACAAAAGAAATGCTATAGGATTTTCATCTGAATAAAACTTGATTCCTGGTATGTGATTGATTGATTGATTGATTGATTTTTAATTTTTTTTTTTTTTTTGCTAAGTCACTATAGAACTAAAAACACAATCAAAATGGAAAGTCAGGGCATCTGGAAATCTTTCATTGGAAGTTTTAATTCATATTTAATCACCCAACTTGCCCAAGAAAATTTTGTTTCAAGTCCCAACTATTAGATACTAAATTGGGCATAACACACGTCTACTTCTGTTTTCAGGGACTTGTTAGTCATGGATATGGAAGAAAAATCATTATGCTATCACTTAGGCCCAATGAAATTTTCTTTGGAGGGATTGTATCACACAAGGCAAAAAGAGATTTTTATATGAATATAAGCCTCACAGGTTGTGGAAATTTTCCTAGTTTACTTAAAAAAAAAAAATCATTGAATTAATGTGCAGGTTAAAATCGTTTAACTGGATACCCCAAAAACTTCCTGATCAAGTCAAACAGAAACAGTTCTGACTTTCCAAAGTGAAAAATGGCTATTTGATTCCTAACTATGCAATAGGCAGGTTGACTCGGCAGAAAATAGACTGACAAAAGAAAGTACAGTTGAATTTCCTTCAACTTGATACTCCAGTGCCTGCTTTGCTGACCTAAAGAATTACTTTAAATGATACCGGAACAAGCTGGTAATTCTGCAATGAGTTCGCCGGCGAATGATAAATATCACAAGGAAAAGTCTCAGATGTCAATCTACTCATTCTGCCACTACTATACAGAAATCTGTACCCCTGGGAGCCACAATTCCTAGCATGGAAGTGTGCATTCGACACCAAAGACAATCAGGATATTTCTGGAATAGAAGCAACCAGGGAATAATGCTGCTGGGAATTAAAATCCATGGTTTTAACTAGAACTCTATAGAATCTATTTATCAATTGTTATGTGGCATAGATACCTGAGGAGATGAGACATGGGAAAGAGATGCTTTTAGTGCATGGGAGAGGAAAGGCTGTTAATTGGAGGTAATTGACTGGTATGAGCAGGCCTGAGTGCATCATTCTGGTAGAAAATATCAACAGTTAACAGGAGGATACCTAGCGCAGCGATGGGTGAGATGAAAAGACCACTCTGAAAGTGAAGGTGTAGAAAGCCACTGAAAATACTTTCTCTGTTCTCACACATTAATCTTTTCAGCCACTCATTATTGAAATTGAGGAGCTCTAATTATTGGCTTTGAGACCCAAATTGGGCACTTAACTCTATGTTCACAATTTTAACTATCTTGCTATAATGTAACTTGAAAACTGACTTCCTTTGAAGCTGTTAAGCATGTAGAAATGCCAGACTGAAAAAAAAAATGGGCCTTTCTGGGTGACTATAGGGCTCCTTACCCCTTAAACAGGAGGAATTTTACGGGGGACATATGTTTATATTCATGCTCATCAATTAAGATAACTGCAAAGGCCAGAAGGCACATTTAAGAATACTGTATTTTCTAATATAGTCATAGTTTTCATTCATATCATAAGACAGACAGAAAGGGGATCATTAACAAATCAACTTAGACATTTAGTGTTTGAATTTTTTTTCCTGACCCATTCATTGGGTTGTACCCAGAAACTCCATTAGAAAGAAACAAATAGTTTAATCAAATAATTTACACTTCTGATAAATAAAAGGTATTTATATTTCTCACATTTCCTGTTTGAGGAAAACCTTCCAGTTTTTCTAAGTAGAAGAATTTTTAGCAGATTATGATTTCATGGATATTTTCTACGTTATCATTCTAATTCCAGTCTGATGTATGACAGTGATGCTGGTGGCTATTCAGGATGAAGCTGTCCTTCTGGGTAGTCTAAACCCTCTCCTCCTTCTCAAATGTTTTTTTTTTCCTACATAAATTGATTTCACTACAAGAAAAAAAAGTGAGTTTTAATTAGGATAAAGCAAATGTATCATCATCAGAAGAACTGATCTCTGTGATGTGATTTCAAAAGGCATTAGATGGGCCACCAAGGTAACATTCTAATTAAATTTCTGCCATTCCCCTACAGAAAAAGGGCTTACATATAAATATAGCTAATTCACTCAGACTTATTTATTAGATTCATTTAACTAGGTTTTATAGTGCCAGTGTTTGTTAATATATTTGCTGCTATTTTTTCTTGTGTATTAGCACTTATGTTATTAGCAGGTCTGAACTGGATTAATCTTGAAATGTTGCTCACAGGAATTCACTCAGGTGGACAGATTTCTTTCTCAGTGCTATGCACCTGTTCTTACTGCACGTTTGATTACTACAGCAGACTTTATTCCTGGGATGTTCTCCAAGTTCATTTTTTCATTAAGTTTTGTTTCATTCTAAGTTGTTTACTTTGAGATAAGCTGGAAATCTACCTACTTTGAAGAGGAGGCCCTGCTCACATCTCTGTACCTTTTTTATTTTTAAAGATACAGAGGTTATTTGGTAATTGTATCATTTTAAGTTATTTGCTTTTGGCATCCAGTACTACATTCTAAAATCCAACCTGTGAAAAACTGATGTAGAATCAAACAGACATTAGATTTTCTAAATGATACTCCTGTGCTTCTGGAGCATGTGGCTTTAGGAACTATACTCCTAGTAATTTGGTAGTATTTTTAAAATTTACTTTCTCAGCTAAATTATACATTTGCACTTCTACCTGATAAAGGATGTATCATAAATGTCACTCTTGTAATGTCTACTCTTAGAGCAGAAAATCATGGTGACATTTCAAAAAAAGAATCTCCTTATTTTGCCTCATTTATCTAGATAGTTCTGGAAAATAGAATGATCTGGATTTCCTAATTCCTTTTTGCACTGCCTTCTCTTTTAGGGAGGGGGCTCTGTCTAGAATAATTATTATGGACCCAGTGCATAGTATAAAACAGGGAGGAGCTTATTGCTTTTACTTCCTAGGAAGTTTATGTACTGAGCCCTGGCAGCCCAGAATTTTTGAAGGATAAAATAATTCATTAGAATAAAGAGAAGTTAACATTTTCCCATAATTGATAAAAACGTATTAAGTAAGTGCTTTTCCCATTCTATTTTGTTCAAGATACCAAACACAACATGCTCTCAACTTTTATGCATTTTTATATTACACATATTCTTTTACCCACCTTGGTCCTCCTAACATCAATCGGTGCTGCATATTTGAATTTTACTTGTAAGTAAAGATGACATGGTTGTAGAAACAACTCAATGGCAATGTTGTAGAAAGTGCGGTTACAATTGCAGTATCATTCTGATAAAGCAGAATAGGGAATGCATTTTTAAACTCCTGTGAATGGAAACTCTAGGTGTGAGAAAAAGTGAAACTGAAATTTAACCCGAGAGAGAGAGAGAGAGAGAGAGAGAGAGAGAGAGAGAGAGAGAGAGAGAGAGAAAGAGAGAGACCACAAGAGTGAAAGCACAAGCAAGATAGAAAACCAATGCACTAGACTGAGAGAGACTATTACCAACTTCATTACAAACTCAACTAGCACAGTGATTGGGACTGTGCATAGTGAGCACAGTTATAAAATGATCTTGATGACTTTTAGTTAAAAGAATATTATTAAAAACAGTCCAGCTTCATTGCCATTAATTCTACTTCATAGTTCAATAGTACAATTTACATAGTTATATTTTACTCAGTATCCAAGGTTTTCCAAACTGGCCTTTTAATTACAGTTGCAAACTGATACAAATGGAATTTTAGAGTCATCCGGAACTGCTTACACTTCTGTTGGCATAACTCACTCGGGGATATAGTTAGAGGTCCCTTTTTCCAAATGGATGATAACTTCCCCCATGTATGAATTCTGATGGGCCCATTTTAACTCAACATTCAATGTGCGAAACTGCTAACTGCAATGGAACCCTAAAAGGCACATTTGTAGCATAAAAACTGTCACCTTTATAATGTTAATAAATTGCTTCATTAATAATTGAGGCTGACCTTTAAAATGTAGGAAGTAGCTTGTCTGTTTTGGTTAGTTACTGATGGATGTTAGCCTCATCAGTTTACAACAGATACAGATATGTAGAGATTGAATTTTTTTTTTCCTATAGCAGGAAAAATTTTATTTTTCCTATAGCACATCTCTGTCAAGTCAGATCAGATAAAGAAAGTATGGAGATTAAATGGGAAAATATTTTATGAGGTCATTTGTTTCTATTGAAAACTAAGTCAAAAGTTTGTCAGTGTTTTAATTCAAAAATAAAAGGATGAACATACTCAAGATATTACAGATGAATAAGACTCAATTGAGTCTACTATGTTCATTTAGTAATGAATAGAAGATATTCTCTGTGATGGGAAAGGCTGAATGACACCTGAAGGTTTCATTCATTCAACAAGCATATTTTGATTACTTATTTAATGCTGGCATGCACAGATGACAATGACATGATCCCAAATGTATGTTGCTCATATTGGCTCAGCCTCTAATGTTTTTCATTACTTGTGGGTTAGGCTCTAAAAGCTAGTGAACTTACAGTACCAATCAAGTGTAAAATTAAGGCAGTGTGTTTAGCCAGAACTTTGTAATATAGACACTAGAGTAGAATAGTGGTTTCAGTAGACATGTCTTCCTCTAAATTCACTCATGACTTGCACTGGGTGGATTTTTTTCTTTGCTGAGCCTCGTCTGACAGCTGCACACGTTTCTTCTGGCTTCTCTCTTTTAATCAAGGGCTTTTTTGCAGGAGCCTTCATTCTCCACATCACAACTGGGTGCCGGGGCCCAGCAGGACTCTGAATTCGGATGATCTTGGTGGAGGCAATGTAAGACATTTTCACTGTTTGCACTACAGCATTCATTAAATTTTTGGCTGCTTGGATTAGGGAGGTGACACTGTCCAACTGTAGGGGAAGACAAAAAAAAAAAAGAGCTATTATTCAATAATGCAACTGGGAACCTAATGAGATTTAATGTTATTAAAACTGAAAGGTATCACTTTGTTTTTGCACCAGAAATGAATGAGTTAATCTCCATTTTCTATATCTATGTATAATTATCTACATCAATCTGTATTTGAGTATTTATTTATTTATCTTACACACAGATAGATACATATACTATCTTCTAAGATGATATCTTAGAGACATTAATCTCTTTCTTTTGGTTGTCAGTGAAACGAATGCTATAAATTCTATATAATATTGTAAGGTCCAGATGGTCATTGCTTTCTCTGAAATGGATCTCCCTATTTGCAGATGTGACTGTCTACAATAAAAGCTATATTTTATTGTAGTAATTTTATAAGAACAATAACTGAAAATTCTTCCTCTCAAGGAATTCACAGTTTAATATAAATATCATACATACATATGAATGTACACATGCATGTAACTACTTACTTTCATGAATATTTCCCAAATATTTTCACCTAATAGATTCTCTTTATTTAACACAGAACTTTTAAGTCTTATCATGCAGTGTTTTAAGGTAGAAAAAGCCAAGGCTCTCAGTCAAATTAAGTTGGGTTTAAATTTCAAGTCTGCTATTTCATAACTTGGGTAAATAACTTAACCATTTTCATCCTGGTTTCCACAGATGTTAAATTGGAAAAAAATGCTTATTAAAGTTAAATAATATGTGTAAAGAGCCTAGTAGAGTGACTGCCAAATAGTTGATTATTATTAAATATAATTTCCTTTGTTCCTTAAGAAGACTAACAAAAATTGTTAATTATGAAGATATGTTTTAATGACATTTCTAAAAGAATTCTGCCTTTAATTGTTATATTTTCTGGATTGTTCACAAAACAATCTCATGGAAAACGGGGTGGTATTCCTAGAATCTTGTAAAATACCTTAGAACTAAGCCAACTTGGTTTATTTTTATACAACTAATGCCTCTTCCATTATTTTAGTTTGATGGATTGTCATCCACAACCAACTCATACAAGAAAATGTGCCTCCACTGTCACCTGTCTGTGATTTGTGCTTTCAGGGTTGGGACTCAAACACCAGCTCTGTAGTTACTAAAATCCATCAGCAGCTGCCTGGCCTGAGTACACTACCTTTGTAGTTTGTGGAGTCTCATCTCACATACAGAATAAATGAGTGAAGGAAGGTAGTAAGCGGAGATTATGTGCCTGGGGCAGTGGTCTAGCTGGTTGCTTCCTAGGAAAAATTTTAATTACCACCATTATATGCCAAGCCTGAAATCCTTGAAAAGGTAACATCAAAAAATATATAATTTGAAAGGTAATAATACTTGGCAACTATACATGTTTAAGTCTTTTGACTTATTGAAGCCAGAAATGGAAAATCTGTACATGTGGCAGGAATGACAAATGTATTACAAACATTAAATAGGATATCATGAAGCACTCATATGTATTTCAGTGGAAATTTACAGCTTCTGAATCTCTACACAACTGAAAAAAACAAACAAACTATACTTTGAATAGAATAACACAATTTGTTATTAACATTACTCTGTGACACATTGTAGGTGAAAATCTGCACTTTAATAATTAGCAATTTTCATTAAAAACTTCCTGGAGCCCAGTTAGATTCTGAAATTGTTTCCAATCTCACTACAGGAAAAAAAAAGATTATTTTTTTCTTTTTTTCTAAATGATGAATCATCGTGAATAGTATTGAGGATACTTGGCAAGTTTCTCACTCGAACATGAAAATCTTTGTTTTACTCTGAGGGCTCTGTGCTACAATAAAGTCTCTACAAAAAAAGGTCCTAGGGACCTGCTGTCATTCAGGATTTCAGTTGGGACTTTGGCTTTCATACCCTAAAACTTACATTATGTTTTCCTCCTTTGGACTCTGTAACCTTGTCATGCATAGATTGTATTTATTTCATTTCCTTTTAATTTTTCCATATAAGTGGTATATATAAAACCAATAGTCTAGAGAGGATGTAAAATGTTGAAACTGGATTATCTTCTTTCCTCACTGAATCATCAAAGCCCTGTTTGTGCCATTGTGATTTGTTATGCCGGCCTCTGAAAAATCCTTTAACTTTAAAATCCATAGTATAACTGCTCTAGGAGACTAAAACAACAATAACAAAACAAACAAATAAACAAACAAAAGCCAACAGGACAAATTATCACCCTAGGAGAGCATGAAGACTGGTTTTGCAGATACATTAGGACAATACTACAAGAATACTCTTATTTCATGAGGACAGCTTGTAGGACATTCTATAAGGATCTTTGCAGTCCAAGAGCTATGTGTGCCTAAGATTCATAATTCTCTGCTCTCAGCCAAATCACAGGCCACACAAGCAATGGGCACACCCCGGCCTAGTAAGTGGTAGGAATTTTGTTGGAGGCCCAAGCAAGCAGTGCCTCAGACCTACTGATAAATAATAACTTCACAATTTCATGTCTGCAAAAAATCATTTTAAGTTCTCTTACCCAAGCCTACTTTCATGAAAAGTCCTTCAAAGCAAAGACTCAATAGAATCCTGAAAATGAAGACAAATTTGAACAGGGAAATGCATCACATTATGGTCTCTGTGTCCAACTTATTGAACAAAGATTTCTGAAGTTCACAAACGACCCTGTGCAAGACAACAATGTCAATTTACTCTAAAGGCCTGGTAAAATAATCAGACTATGAAACTCAGGTCCAAAAATTATTTTATCATTACAAATCACTTTCACCAACTGAAAATTCTGCTAGGCAAATGTCACTTGAAATATTTACCATAGAAGGAGCTATTTTCCCTAACACCTGGTGACACTCCTCTCTGACCTAGATGAAGAGCTCTTGATCAAGGTATCCACTGAAAACAAAAACGGCTTCTAAGGTCTTCAAACCTCCTATGGTTTTATATGTAAATATTTGTAGGCACATATACCAGAGGTGCCAAAAAAAAAAAAAAAATGTACACAAGTGGACACATTGGTCAACGTTACTCAAGCAGTAGTTTCCTGTAATCAAAAGTGTCTGGACTCTGATGGTAAGCACTTTGAGAACCTCTTTTAATTGCAGAAGTCAAATGTGACTTGTATTTATTTTTTGTTATTGATAAATTATTGTTTTATAATTTTAATACAATTTTCGTTTCTTAAAATGTGTATACATTTTTTGGGCACCCTCTGTATATAAGAAGCTTTCTGTTTCCCCATTCCTTAAATAGTGTCACGGTTTTAACTAACTTTTCAAATAGGATTTTGACCTAAATCAAAGGCCTCTGTCCTGGATAAATCAGAGTTCTGCTCTCCTATCACAGTAAATAGGAAGATAGCCCCCTTCCCTATGTTGGTGACTTGTGCTTGTTCTTACAACACTTGTGTGGCTTCAAAATAACCAAGCTTGTCCGTCTCTTAATGACATAATACATTTCTCAATATTGTCTATATGAAAACATACATTGGTAAGTTCTACCTCATTTTTTTAAGGATCTAGATAAATATAAAATGATTATGTTCATAAGTCAGCTCTTAGTCTAATGCATGATGTATCTGCAAACAATCCAAATTATAACCATCTAAATAGAGTCCTATTACTATTCTATAGGAGTCTTAGTTTATTTTATTACAGTGTTTCTTCTGTGCTCTGTGATATGGACTATGTGATTTCAGTTAAGCTACAGTATAAATTTGTCCAGTCCTAAAAGTGTTTTCAGACAAAAGATTCAATCCTACTTAGAGATATGTCTACAACCCTTTGCTACAGAAAAGGAGCTTAGTAACAATAAAGGGTATTTTCTTTTTCTTCATAAAATGACAAAATTTTGTCCATGTAACTAGTACACATAGAATGACTGGATCTTTTCTTACAAAAACCAACCTTGCATACTTGTCATGTCAGTCTCGACAACTTCATCAAGCTGAAATGTCTGCTGGCAAACCTTTGTCAAGATCCTATTGTAATTACTGATAGCCAAGAAAAGAAAAAAAAAAAGACATGCTAGCTTCCTTTATCTTCTCAGTTTCTCATTTACATTATATCAGAACACTACGATATCTTATGCTCATAGTACACTACTCTAACTCCCTATTCTGGACACAAGACCTTCATCAGATACATGTTTGCATGAGGATGCTAAGCTTGAGTGAATCTCACTCCCACTGACGTGGATCTTACTTCCTTGCACCTGGGTTGTCATGTAAGGAAAGCACAGCTTCCCAACCCTTGTATGAAGTGCCATACCAACTACTGCTGCTGGGACTACTGTGGATAGGAAAGCCTGATGTTGCCTGGAAAGATGTATTTCCTGTCCTATGACCTTCTGACTAAACTGGTGCCAAGTGTAGCCTATGCTGTTCTTGTGAATCTCAATGTTTTCCTGAACTTAAAGATCCCTCACACCTGTATAAATGCAATACTTAAACAGCCACTTGTGTGGAGTTTGGCTCCAGGTATAACAATAACACCTTATAAAAATTGCTAATATCTATACTATGTGCTTCTAATATGTTGGCACTGTTTAAGCAGTTGACATATTTAACTCACAGTAACTCGATGAGGTAAGTATACTATTATCTCTGTTTTGTAGGTGAGGAAACAAAGGAACTAGACGGTATCTTGCTCAAGGCAATACAGCTATTAAATGGTAGAGCTGGAATTTGAGCTAGGCAGTCTGGTTTAAGTGCCTGATGCTCTTACCCATTACACACCCCTGTGTCTCAGTAATATGTCACTTCTGATGTCTGTTTCTTTTTAGATATTGAATAGTTGGAGCAATTGCACTAACATTAATACAATGTCTAAAATGTTTTAATAATTGACTACTCAAAACTGCTATTGGTACTAAGAAAATGAGGGTATTTTACTTGCCAAGGTATTTTGTCAGAATGGTGGTTTGATAATGTTTGTACTCCATCATTTTCCACGTAGCACAGTTTTTAGCATATAGAAATAGTCATCCTCATAGACTCTAGCCATTTAAAGACTTTTAGATTAAGACTTTTGTAACAAAACATTTTTAAATTTTAAAATGTGGATCTCAATAAACAAATCAATAAGGCAAAGAAAAACTATAAATCATATTATATTAGCTTGGTGCAAAAGTAACTGTGGTTTAAACTAAAAATAATTGCAAACACCGCAATTACTTTTGCACCAAACTTATAGCTTTTAGGACATGGGAATGTATAACATTTCATCTTTAAAATGTGTCCCACTGCAAATACAAACCAAATCTCTTTTCTGATTAAAAATTAAATCAATTTGTTTACCTTGGTTTTGCAATAGAAATCAGGATTTGGTTTCCTGACCTTGGAGTTTCTGTTTAACCCTTATTTAGTTTTAAAATTTGCAGTTAATCTATTTGAAATAAGGTTAGCATAGGCAATGGAAAGGATATTTATTATGTATGTGTGTTGGTAGATAACAAGTGACAGCATAAATAATGATTTCTTTAAAAAAATGAATATTGTATGGTCTTTCTAACTTATATATGCTGTTAACATCTCTGTATTAATCTAGCAGTGGTATTTGTGTGCCACAGGAGATATTTAAATATATATTTATTAGCAAAAATACATAATCTAAATCAATATGTCTATATTATCCACCTTGAACCTCTCTTGAGGACCTAATTTTATCCTGACACTTGTTTAAAACATTCTTTTGTTTCTGAACAGATTTTTAGAAGAATGGCCTATATTGAAATCATTCTCCCTTCTTAGATGCATTAAAAACATGTTAAATAACCAGGTTGGCTTAATGGGAAAATCAAATAAGGGACTTTTCTAAGGCTAGTCAAAATGGACTTACATATCCAAATTGAAATTGTCAAGCTTGTAATTAAATTGAGAATGTGGCTCCTTCTTTGAATATGAAGAGTTATTCCAATGGATCACTGATAGGATTTGCATAGTAAATTTATCCTTTGCTAACTCTCCATTTGAACATGATAACAGAAAAGGACAACTTACGTTGAAAAGAGAAAAAAAAAAAAAATCAATGCATGGAATAACTAAAACCAAAAAAAAAATTAACACTACTGAGAGGGCCAGGCATGAAATGAAATATGACATTTATTCAGTTGTAATCTTGTTCTGTCAAAAAACATTTTCCAAGCTAATTTTATTTTCTAAAGCAAATACTCTAGTCAAAAGTATGTTGTATCATGCTAAAAGGAAATAATTACAAACATAACGCCAATTCAGGTGGTAATTTCAAATTCTATTTGAAATGCCCTGTTATAAGAATAGAATATTAATGATTAGTTATCTTTCAACCATGTTGACTTAAAGCAAATGCTTAACTGAAGAACAAGTTTTCTATAAAAATTGCAGCCCAGGTACTAGATACACCAATTCAGAAAAATTAGTATATTATTTCCTAAGTAGAGCTAGCAAGAGTGTGCTGGATTTGGCATGGTTCTCAACAACCATGCATCAACCCATGCATTCTTTTCTCTCGAGCATCAGGCAGGGCACTGAGATCTGCTGTCTCCATAGACATCTATTGATAATATTCAACCTGACATTTTATCCGTGCTGCAAGAATTCTGGGCTGAGAGTAGGAAAGCACCAGTCTTTGACCTACATTCTACACTCATCTCTTGCATGACATAGGCAAGGAAAAACTAGGTTGTGTGAAGCTACAAATCCAAATGGCATCAGTTTTCCAATGCATGCAACGACTGTCAGTCCACAAACCTTTTCATATCCTTGCTATTTTGCAACCTGTCTTCATCATCATTGTTCTATCATGGTCATTCCAATATTGGCAATATTCCAACATTCCTTAGCTTGTTTCTCTCTGCTGCAAACATCTACTAGAAGAGAATTGTCCATGTCCCTAGCACTGATTCACAGGTCACTTTACTGCTTTTAGAGAATCCCCTCATTACGTCAATGGTTTTCTAGATGAATTCACAGCCACCAACCTGAACCTGATAGACAATGTGTTTTTGTGTCTTTAGCCAATTATTGCACTCATTTTACCCAAACATTATTTCAAACTTCCACTCTCATCAAACTTCTGGTACCTCATATTCTCACTTGTTCTTCATATTATATCACTTAAAATATAGCTGCCTTCTTGAAAATTTTGAACAATTGGTAATTCTTTTTTACGAAGGTATCTTTTTTCTATTCCTTTAGATTGTTTTTTTTTTACTATAGTATTTAAATGTTTGTAAAACTCTATCTTATCAGACCAAGACTTTTGAAAGGTTTTCTATACTCCCTTATACTATTTTCCTCTCTTTTCACTTACTTCTCAAGCAATCGACTCTTATTTTCACAAAAATAAGTTTTCCCTTTTTTCTAATAGATATCAATATAATATGCATTAAATATATGTGATATACTATAATTAAATATATATATATTAATATATAACATAGTATCTAATATAGCATATTACATATATGTTAAATACATAATATGTACATTGAGTAATTTAATATGTATCCCAGTGTATTTGATTTCTTTCAATCATATTTTATTTATAAGATCAATTAATTCTTATTTCAGTATGATATTCCATTATATAAAACTATCATAGTTTATTTATCCAATCTACTATTGATGGTCTTTTAGGTAGTTTGGGGCTATAAGGAATAGCAATTTTTGAATATTCTGGTGCATGTATTTTAGTGAACACATATATAAAATTTTGTTGGGCATGTACTTGAGAGCATAATTATAGTCATAAAAATGCACATATTAAGTTTTATTGGATGCTTCCAGAGATTTCCAAAGTGTTCCTGCAAATTTATACTTCTACTACATAGCAGTATATGAGAATTCCCACTACTAAAATCTCAACCCCCACTTCCCCCCCCCATATTTTTCACTTTAGCTATTTTGGCAGGTTTATAGTTGATATTTTAATTGACACTTCATTGACAACTAATGAAGCTGAGAATATTCTCCTATGTTTATATTGACCTGCATCTAGAGACCTTGCAAACTTCACTTAATTCTTATATGTTTCTCTAGATCCTTTTGGATTTTCTATCTACACAAGCATGTTACTATGAATTAGATGTACCTCTTTTATAGTTACATATAAATGGAATTTAAAAGTGTTTTTTTGTGTTTGTGTCCTTTACTCAGCAATACATCTGTAAGATTCACCCATGTTGCTGCATGTATTAGTAAGTTATTCTGTTTATTGTAGAGGAGTATTAAATTTTATACACATACCACAACTTGTCAATCCATTCACCTGTTGCGTGACATTTGGTTTGTTTACAATCTCTTATTATTGTGAATAAAGCGTCTATGGCCAGTCTTATACAACTATTTCATAGCATATGTTTTTATTTCTTTTGGCTAGATGTCCAGAGGTAAAACTGCTATGTTAGATTTTAAGTGTATCTTTAACTATAAGAAACTATGAGACAGTTGACCACACTTATTTTACCATTTTAAGTTCCCACCAAAAATAATATGAGTTAGAACTACTCTACATCCTTGGCCATCTCAGTCAATCTTTTAAAACACATACTTTTAAAATACATATACACTTTTGAGTCTTTTTAAATTTTAGACAGGAGAGTATGAGAGTAAGAGTATGAAGTGAAATGTCATTGTGGTTTTAAGTTGCTTTTATCTGATTACTAATGATGCTGAATATATTAGGGGACTTAATAAACCCTCACACATTTTAAATAAAATATCTGTTAAATACTTTGCTTCATTTCTGGACTACCTTCTTTCTATTCACTTTTAGTGTTCTTTATATATCTGGATACAAATCCTCCGTCAGATATATGTATTACAAATATTTTCTCCCAGCCTGTGATTTTCTTTTCATTTTTTTTAAACTCAGCCTTTCTAAAAGCACAAGTTTTTAAATTTGATGAAGTCCAGTTTATAATTATTTTTCTTTTATGGTTAATGATTTTTTTGTCCTATCAAAAAGTGTTTGGTTACAACAAGTTTACCAATATTTTCTTTATGTTTTCTTGTAGATGCTTGAAGTTTTAGATTTATGCTTAAGGCTATGGCCAACTTTGTATTGAATTTTGTTTATGAAGTTATATAGAGTGCATTATTTTTCCCCATATAGATATCCAATCGTTCAAGCATCATTTGGTGAAAATGTTTTTCTTTCTTTTTAAATTATCTTGGAATCAATGTCAAAATTAAATTGACCATATATGTGTGGGCCTATTGCTGGACTTTCTGTTCTGTTTCATTTCTATGTTGCTTTTATGCCAGTACCATACTGTCTTAAATGCTAGAGATTTCTATTAAGTTTTGAAATAAAATACATTAAATATAAATTTGTTCATCTTTTTAACAATTGATTAGACTTATTTGTATTTCTATATAATTTATAGATCAGCTTGATAAGTTCAACAAAAATGCCTGTTAGGATATTGGTTGGAATTATGTTTAGTGTAGAGATCAAGGGCCGGCCCGGTGGCTCAGGTGGTTGGAGCTCTGTGCTCCTAACTCCTAAGACTGCCAGTTCGATTCCCACATGGGCCAGGGGGCTCTCAACCACAAGGTTTCCGGTTCAACTCCTCGAGTCCCACAAGGGATGGTGGGAAGCGCCCCCTGCAACTAAGATTGAACACGGCACCTTGAGCTGAGCTGCTGCTGAGCTCCCAGATGGGTCAGTTGGCTGGAGCACGTCTTCTCAACCACAAGGTTGCCAGTTTGGCTCCCACAAGGGATGGTGGGCTGTGCCCCCTGCAACTAGAAACGGCAACTGGACCTGGAGCTGAGCTGCGCCCTCCACGACTAAGACTGAAAGGACAACAAATTGAAGCTGAACGGTACCCTCCACAACTAAGATTGAAAGGACAACAACTTGACATGGAAAAAAGCCCTGGAAGTACACACTGTTCCCTGATAAAGACCTGTTCCCCTTCCCCAATAAAATCTTTATATATATATATATATATATATATATATATATATATATATATATATATATATATAAATATATATATATTTGTATATATATATGTGTGTGTATATGTATATATACATATATATAGAGAGAGATCAATTTCGATAGAAATGAGATAATATTGACTCTCAGTTTTCTATTTTTAATGTTTTAATTTCTCTCAACAAGAGTTTGTAGCTTCCAATTTAAACATCTTACATATATGATGATAAACTGTCCCCTAATATTTTGGTTTTGATGCTACTGTAAACATTATTTTAAAAATTTCATTCTCTGATTTTTTATTGCTAATATACAGAGCCACAACTGATGTTTTGTTTGTTTCTTTCTTTTGTATTTTGGTCTTGTTTCTTACAATATTTCTGCAGTTCACAAATTGGGTCCAGGGAGAAATCTAGAGTGAATGTAGGGCTGAACCCAAGGCTATAATTACCATTAATTTGCTAATGATTAGGATTCTCAAAAATCTCATCATTATCCCAAGCTCTAAAATTCCTTATCTATATTAAGACAACATCAACCAGTCAATCATGTAAACAAAAACTAAAAATCACTTTTGACCACTCAAATTTGGTAAATCATCAAAGCCCTTCAATCCAATAGTATCAATATCTTTCCTTCTGTACTACCACCACCCTGAGGCAGGTCAGTACCTTCTCTAACTCGGATAACTGCAATATGTTTTTAAGTTCTCTCTCTGCGCATTTTTGCTCTCCTCTTGTCCATTCTCTATAATAACACAAAATAATCTCTCAAAAAAATCAATTTCTTTTTAATACACTGATGGATTTTCATTAGACTTTAAAATATATCTTCATTCTAAACTTTCTGTTACAGATTACAAAGCCTTACATAAAATCTTGTATCTTCTGGCTTAACCAACTTTATTTCTTGTTTTTTACATTATATGATTTAACCATATAATGTAACTAAAACAAGCTAACTAAGATAATTTAGTTTTTAAATATGCCACATATTTCTCCTCACCTCCAAGACTATCCATAAGACATTTCCTGTCTGGAAATAACCTCTTCTCTTTTCATCAGGGAAACTCCTTTTCTTCCCGTAGGTCTCACATTAATTTCAGTTTCTCAGGAAAGCATTCTGTGATACCTAGACTAGACCAGATTGCCTTTTCATACATTCTATGTTTCACCTAGCATCAGAGTCATCTTATGACATAAGATCCATGTAAAAAAAATAATGCTGTCTTTTTCACCCTAACTACTTGAGACAGGCTACAGGAGATATTTTGCACACAAATAAATTACCTGAAATACTATTTAAATAAGTTACAGAACTATAAGTACAAAAAACATATACAAAATATTTTCAAGATAGTCATGGTCTCAATTATTCTTTTCTATTGTAACCCAAAACAATATTCCCCAGACATTCCATACCCAAACTCCATAAAACAAAAGTTTTGCATGTAAGCACAAAACTTTTGGCACAAAAATCCTCGATCAAATGATGCTTCTCAATATTTATGTTTAAAACTCAGAGCACAAATCTGTTGAAAGACGTGTTTATCAGAAAATTCCAAACTCCCACATTTAGATAAACATCACTCTTAATGATTTTAATGTAACATGTCATAAAAATATGTCTATCAGCCCAAAAATAAAACATCAGTTTCATAGTAAATAACCTATATTTGCACCCCATCTGCACCGCATCCTAGATGTGCAGCCTGGGAAGAAGTTAATTAACTTCTCTGAGTTCCTGTTTCCTTTTAGCAAAACTACAATAAAGATACATTTCAGGATTGGCTATTAAGATGAAATGCGATGACATTTATAAGATGCTTAGCTAGGGCTTTACACATACATGTACAGATACATATAATGCCAGTATGGCTTTTATGAGTTTGTAAGGTGAACTAGCAAAATGTAACAGAATTTAGAGATTTTCATGGAACAAAACTGAGGACAAATTCTACCGATGTTTGAAAGCCAGGAGCAGCACAAAAACATTTCTTGACAATAAGAGGTGAGGGACAAGTACTATGACTCTTTCCCATCAAACACACACACACACTTTACACACTTCTTAAATTTACGTGAGATCAGCTCTGCTAATCAAAATTCCTTTAATGAGTGTATCAGTCAGGATCTAGGGAGGGAAACAAATGATCTCAGGTGTTTCAAACATGAAATCTAGTACAGGAAATTGATGATTGTGAAGCAACACTCAAGTCACCATCTGCATGAACTGATACCATTCCTAGTACTGGAGGAGATGGAAAAGATGAAGCCACGACAAGCAGCTAACACACCAAAAGTGGATGATGGCTTGCCAACTGTCTCCCATTGGTTAAACCCAGCTGAAAACCAGTAGTCAAAAAATCTTGGGAAGAGAAAGCTCTGAAAGTAAAATTAACCTTGACTATCAAAATTAGGTTTCTGCATAAGCAAGCATGTTCTCCTCAGTTTCCATATGCCATGGTTGTATTCATAAAATCTCATAGCCTTACTTACCATTTCTGTGATTATAATATTGTGTGTGTTTGAAAAAGAAAGTTCACATGTACTCTCAATCAAAGAAATGTTTACACAAAATCAAGTAGTTATTTTCCCTACCTCTATTTTTAGTAAAATAAAATATGGCAGAGTGATGACTTCTTTCTCTCTCAAGGCTTTTATATACTTATGATACTTAAGATGCAGTTAAACACACCTATGCTTCTTCAGACGAAATCCAGTATTTTGTTGAGAAAATAAAGGCTACAGGAGTAAGGGGGGGATGGTGATGATGCATAAATAAACTTTAAGTTATTACTTATATAAATAAGCATATACATTGTATATACTTATATACAGAACGTGGTTTTCTAATTTTAAGTAAAATGTCAGCTTCTCTGTTGTTTCAAAGTATATCTGAAATTCTGCCTCATGCTGCAAATTTTCTTTGTAACCCAGTTTTTCCAGAGACTTCGAAGATTTGACCATTATTTAACATTACTCAATAAAATATAGCATCAGCCTCTGTTATCAAATTAAAAACTGAATTTCACAATTATTTAAAAAAAGTTATACTGAACATATGACTAGTTTAGACAATTACAACAAAAACGAATGCAAGGCTGCTAGCTTTCTGGACACCTATTTTAATATCTTATGCTTCCCATAGTCTCATTTAATTGGTAGATCGGGGTGCTACTCCAGCCCCATGCCTGCTTTGTCCTGCAGACATTATGATTATGTACTGTGTCAGTGGTTTAAATCCAGGATAAGAATCAGCAGCATTAACTTACACAATTATTGCTTCCTCCACACACTAGAAGGAAAGGGCAGCAGGTAACAAGACAGAACAGTGCTTTGGAAATTATTTCAGAAGCCTGGAGCAACAAAATGCTGTTATCTCAGATGTGAGGCATGGAATATGTCAGGTATAAAAAAATTCACCTTGAAGAAAACAAAATGTCTGTAAAACGAATGCCTTCTATTTATTTGAGACTCACAAACTTTGTATCTGAGTGAATGTCAGAGGTTGGAAAGTGTCCATAATGGAGAAATACTAAAAAGTTGTGTTCTTGAATTTAGTTGCTTTTCAAATCAGAAATCTCTCTCTTCCAGCCTAGAGTGTCTTATAAAACACACACAAAAAAATCTTCCAGAGTCTGCCTATTGATAAGCACATCTGTCTCCTAGTTGAGAGGATGAGATTCAAACACATTTCAGAGCAGATGGTTGTTGCCCTCCCAGCTGCTTAGAAAATGGGAAACTACATTGACAGCAAGGCCTAACCCCAAAGGTGCCTAAACTAACCCTTCCAGGCACTGAATTCAGTAGGTAGTAGAAGCATGAAGCCATGTGTGGTTTTTAATCACTGTGATCTTAGTCTTTGTGTGAATTTAAAGATTGAGGCCCACAGGGTAGCTGAGTTACTATGTAGGTGTGTAGATGTGTAGGGGGAGAGGAGAGGGAGAAAGCAGAGCTGAGTGGTTAAAAAATACGAGGGATATAAATGATAAATGTCTAACTATTACATTGTTTTGTGCACCTGAAACTAATAACAAATGTTAAATAAATAAATAAACAAATAAGTAAATAAAAATAGAACTACCGTAGCTTCCCCCCAAAAAAATATTTGATATATCAACTCTGGAAACAAATTCCATTAATCTGGAAAAATTGTTTATCTCTCAAGTCTCAGTTTTCTCCTCTGTAAAATGGAAAACCCAAAACATTACCTCAGAGGATGGCCATGAGGACAGATGAACACATAGCACAATGTATTGTGTTGTACTATGATTATCAAGGTTTTGAAAACAGCATTCCTTTTCCAGTGGTCATTGCAAAAGGAAAAAGAATAAGGAAAGATGAAGTTGTAATAATGGCTCCCATTTTGTAAACTTGTGTCAAGGCAATATGCTTTAAAATATTATCTATACTCCTAACAACAACCCTGTGAGGTAGGTATTATGCTTCCCGTATATCAGATAAGTATCTAAGAACTGTGACTCAGAGACCTTCAGTACCTTGACCATGGTCACATGTGCTAAGAGGTAAAGCTGGAATTAAACTCAAATCTCTATAACTTCAAATCCCCTTTTCTCTCAACCATCTTGTGCTGCTACTCTCTGAAGGAAACAAAATGTTTTGTAATTTCGTGAGAAACCTTCTCTCCTTTGGGACTATTTTGCATTCCCACACTTCTTATTCTACCTCAAATATTTTTAATTAATATAATTCCTCCTTGTTAGCTGGTGATTCTTTTTGTTTCAATCTTTGAACATTTAACTCAGTCTAACTCTTGATCTCCAGAAATGTGCCAAATGTGACTGTACAATATTTTTACTACTGCAACTTAATTAACCCTTTTCAAGAGAGAGAGAAAGATTGACTTCTGTGATAAAAAAAAAGATTGAATTTATAGGTAAATTTCTATATCTGTAGACCCTGATTTTTAAGTGTTTATCACATGCCTATCAATGGGCTGAGTGTTGTGGGGTTTTGTTTTGTTTTGTTTATTTGTTTCTGTGTGTGTGTGTGTGTGTGTGTGTGCGTGTGTGTGTGTGTAGGTGTGGGTCCCACTTCAGATGCCCAGCTTTTTCTTTTCTTTTTTCAATCTTACCATTCAATTTAAACATTTGTGGATCCAAGAAATGCAACAATGTAATGACAATAACACAGTGGTTACAAAGAAAGAAAAGGGTTGTCCTCTAGATCAAAGCTTTTAACCTAGGGGTCCAGACACACTGGTGCATTTCAATTACTTGTGTCACAGGGTCCATAATTTGGTGGTAATAATAATAGGTCAAATACTGAAGTTGGCAAATTATTACTGTTTTCCCATAAATTACAGTGGCTTCAAGGTTACCCCTCTAAATATATCCTTTTACTCACATGCATTCTGATATACTTCCTGGAGTAGGAAAGAAAAGAGAGCTAGAACTACGTAGTAATCAAGCTAGAAGCCCACTTTATCAATACAGTATTCAGGGAAGTGGACCTGCTCATAAGAAATACATTCTGCATGAGCATGTGTGTCGTGGCAGAAAAACAAAAAAACAAAAATAAAAAAAAAGTTTGAGATATTCTCCTCTAGGAACTGAAGACGGAGACTAAGCAGGTCATTCCTTTTCAAAGATGTTTCCCATGACAACAACATGAAATAACAATACACCATTTAAACAAGATCCAAGATTCAAGGTCCAAATTATTTTTGATAATCTCTATCTACAACATTTAGTAAGTATTCAGCTCTTACTAGTTCATCTTCCACAATGTCTTCTGTGACAGACACTAGTAGTCGAGTATCCAATAAGCATTTCCTCATTCTTCCTTGATAACTAGACCCTGATTTTGTTTAGGCAGAAATTTACCCAACTTTGAGGGATAACGCATGATTAGCCTATTATCCTTTACAACTGATTGGTCTAGGGGTGTTTCATATGATGCACTCCTGACCAATCGGGTAGGAAAATATCTGCTGGAGTTGTTCTGGGAAAGATTCACTTTTGTAATTAAAAACCATGTCATATAAACAGAAAGCTTGTTTTTTTGTTTTGTTTTGTTTTTTGTTTTGTTTTTTTAAATTCTTAAAAAGTTGTTATATAAAGACATGAAATTTGGAGCTGCTCCCTTCATACTGAAATCATAAAGGAACATAAGACAGAGGATCATAGAGGGAAATATGGAAATAATCCATGTTTAATGATATCATAATGCCTTGGAACCACCATTGTCTATACTTATTATGGTTTAAATCATTATAGTAAATTTTGTTACTAGCAATTAATAGCATTCTTTATATATATATATATATATATATATATATATATATATATATATATATATATATATATATATATCCTATTGCCACTTCTCTATGTCCAGCCCCAAATAGTTCAAATGAAATTGATGCCATCAGTCTCCTACCTGGTATTCTGCATGCCAACCATCTGGGAAACACTGGTTGTAGCTACTTCCCTCCAGCACTTTTGTTCAGAAACATACAGACCCTCCTTACAATGGGTTTCATACTATGGTACTCAGTTTTGCACTGGCTTCTTCTTAACCTCCTAGATCATATGTTTTCTGAGCCTGACCACTCCATTGCTATTGCTCACATATACCAATTGTGGAGTTCATTCTCTCTCCACAATTTGAATCCCAAACATTTTACCTATGGAACCACACGACACTCACGTAATTCATATATATTTCAAACTCTAAAATCCAGGTTTGAAGGCAAAGTAATCTATAACTTAAATGAAAAGAGTAGCCATAGGTATGAATCCAATTGATATGATATTGAGATATTGTTCAGCATAACTGAGAAAGAAACATAAAAACATGGACAAAGAAGTCACTGAAAAAGGAGAGGATAAAATTCAGGGAGAATGGGAGTTGCGGGGAGGGTGGCCGGTTAGCTCAGCTGGTTAGAGTGTGGTGCTAATAACACCAAGGTTGCTGGTTTGATCCCTGCATGGGCTACTGTGAGCTGCACCCTCCTTAAAAAAAAAAAAAAGAAATAAAGAAATAAATTCTTGGAGAATGGAAAGAGGTCAAGGCACAAATGTTGCATAAAGGAACAAAAGCAAGCTCACTTGGGAGTGAAAGAGCTTATTTCAGTACCAGGGGTCAGAGTTTTCACCTGGAGTAACATCAACTGGGACCAATAAAAGACAATCATTTTAGGGAGCTGTGTGACTTTGTAGAGCAGAGACTGGGACCTAGCATTGCAAAATTGGATACCTTACCACTCAATAGAACCACAGCATCACTGAGAGGGAACAGACTGTCAAGTGAAGAAGTAGCAATGCCAGAGAATTATATTTGTTTTAGAGCACATGTGAATACACCTCCAGTACATTCTCATAAGCTGTTGAAGTCACAAGAGTTGTACAATTAAAATTTGAGTTATTTCTGTCAACATAATACTATACATAGCACTTGGGTTGTTCAAGCCTAGAAAATTTGGGCTACAACGCTCATCTTTTGTCATAAGAATACATCTTTGAACATACCTTCAATTCTTCAAAAATGTATATACCATTCAAAGGAAGAATAAATAATATTTTTGCAAGAAGATAATATGCATTTTGCTAGGCTCTCTTTACTTTCAGAATTTGCAGAAATAAATCTATCAATTCTATGAGGATAATTCATACTAACTTGCATTTGTATTTTGTTTATTTCATTGTTCTACTTATAATCATGTCATGTTTCTAAATTGTGCTCTTTTAAGGTAGTTATGTCTGATTGTGTTGTTTTATTCAAATTAAGCAGAAGTGACAAGATAATTTATCCTATGACAGAACTTCAGCAAATTGAAAATGCTTGTTTTTCATTTTATAGATTTTTTAATTCAAAATGTTATTGCATGGAAGGAAAGCCTTCCTTAACAATGGTGTAGACAATGCAGCTCAAGTAACCCTAAACTTGTTGCTAACATTTCATAGTTTTTAATTATTTTGTTCTTTTAGTTCAACAAAACGATTGGGTATATCTCAGGGTCGTGGGTAACATCCACTGCGATTTATGGAAAAGCTTTTGAACTGAAAATAGAACCCTAGGAATATCTCCAGTGGGTGAACTTCTATGGTTAAGGATACAACAAAGTTATAGCTCAGCCTTCATAAATGCATATTTTATTGGAACTGACAAAGAAGGGAGGTGAGTTGTGGAACAGATAGCTAAGAATTCAAATAATTAAGTTTTACAACAGCATGGAAAATAAAGTATCGATCCTGCTTCTCTATCTAGATACCTGGATACATCTTGGCCCCAGGAGCAATAATTTATTGTCAAAAATGTTCATTCACTAGGACACATGACTATTTCCAGTTGTCTTATAACAACAGTAAAACTTTCATTAGAGTGTTTACAAGTGGATTTTGATACTACTCTGATAGTCTAGATTCGATAATAAGTAAATACTGATTAGTATTTTCAATGTATTTAAATTAGCTCTTTGTATCTAGGATTAATGCAGTTAGAGGGCAGGTGTATAGTGTTAATGTCCAAATATTTTGGTCAAATAACTGTTTCAAATATATACAAATCATGTAAATAAATTTAGTCATGAAACAATAAAGTTATTTTAACATTTTGAAAGGGACTACATCTAGAGGTTTCTGAAGCCATTAATTTATTTTGAATTCCCCACTACTTTCATTTGGATCAGTAGAAGTTGCATCATTTCTTGGACATACCCATAACTTCAATTAGGACTTATAAACTAAAACATTCTACATTTGTAACTTCAGCCCTGATATCTCTTTTGGGTTCCATTATTACATGTCCAATTACCTCTTAGATATTTACACATTAATGTGTTCTAATAACCTCAAATGCAACCCACACCTGCCCACATTCTCAGGTAGAAAACATAATGGTTAACAGTGATTAAAACCATGTTTTTTTAGAAGAAAATGGCCTATGTTCAAAACTCGTCTCTTTCACTTATTAACTGAGTTAACATGGATGATTTATTTAATCTCTGTGTACCTCAGTTTTCTCATCTGAAAAACAAGTATAATAATTACATCTAATAAAATTGGCATGGTAATTAAATAGGTTATATATTACATATGTATATTAAATACTTGGAAGACTACCGGGCACATAGTATACACTAGATATAAACTACTAGATTAGTAGTTTAACTACTAAAATCATAGCCCCCAAATCTGTGCCTATTCTGCTCAGTCACCAAAATGTATTCATGTTATTTCCTAATCTCTCTTAAATCTAAACACCCTTCTTAGACTTTACATCCACCTCTTTAATTCAAGTCAATGTCCCTTTTATGTAAACCACTGACATAACCTCTCATTAGTTGCATGGAGTTTCCCCCCTCTCTTTAATGCACTCTCCAAACTGTAGACACCATTATCTTTCTAAAACATAATTCTGATAATTACTTTCCTGTTTGACAAACTCCAATGAAGCACAAATAACCATAGAATAAAGTCATGAGTATTGAGTATGTCATGTTCTCAAATAACTTTGCCAACCTTATTTTCCACCAATCCAACTACTCACAGTTCCTTTCTCATAACAATAATGAACTGCTATTTACTTGCCCTGATCCTTACTGGGAAAACAGAGATATGAAAGTAAAGATGTAGAATAAACCAAACTTACTTTATTTGGTTATCGGCTCACATTTAAGTGATGATTACATTTTTAAAAGATCCTAGAGAGATGACTATCATTTTCTTTGATTTCATGGACTAATAAGTCATGACATGTTGCATGCATGTTTGTCATGCTAGAATAACCAAAATAATGAGTGGAAAGGAAACACTAATTTAGTCAAAGCAGGTTCAGATTTACTGTCCTATATTGAAAGGAAACACTTTTACAGCCTCTTTTGATGTTACCTAATAGAAACCAAGAACGTTAAAAGAAAGAAAGAAAAAGAAAGAAAGAAAGAAAGAAAGAAAGAAAGAAAGAAAGAAAGAAAGAGAGAAAGAAGTAAAGCCACTGATAAAAATTCTCTATCAAGGAATTTCTGGATATTTGTAGAGTAAACAATGGTCATGAGCAATCTCAGTAAGTGCTCTAATTGAAGTAACACAGTAATTCCTGAGATGAGTTTGGAAAATGCATAACCCTGTGAATTTATTTGAATGCTATATTCTGGAGTATTTGACTCCATTAAAGCTTTGTTCTACTTTCTTAACTTTGATACTCAAATCAAATATGCTTCATAAATCACCTGAAATCAAAACGTGTAAGTCTGTGTTTAACCTAATGGCATCAGAAAGACCATATATAATTACTTCTGCATTTCTCAGCAGAATTTGGCTCCCCTATCTATGTCAAGCAGATGATGTAAAACATGACCGATGTCATGAAATGACTGGTCACCTCTGTAACCTTGACACTGCTTATTGGCACTAAGTAGGCAGTAAGAGGATTGGAGGCTTAAAGGGTTTGGTCAAGTCTTGACAGAAGATGTCTGACTTACAATATTTCTCTTTATAAACTTATGAAGTTTCCAAAGATTTCATCTAATGATCTTCCTGGACCCTGGCCTTAAATTTATTTAACCTTTATGGCAGTGTCCAACATATCCACACCTTTTAGGTCTTTCTTACCCTAGAACCCTGAACTAATTCCATATAGATCCAAGGGCCGATAAGGCATTATTGCCGGGAAGCTCACTGGCTTGGCATAGAGTCTCTTTCCCTGCCAGCATGTTACTAAATTAGCCCCTTAGATTCCTCATAATTGTTTTCTGACTTCTGATCTGTAACTGGAAGCCAACATAGACTAGTGTAAGAACTTTTTAACCACAAGTCAAGAGACTAAGTGTTTAATGTTCACTTTGTCTGCTGAATAATTGTATCCTATTTATTTTACTTCTCTGTATTCAAATTTCTTTGTTTTTGCAGTATATGGATTGGATTGATTTATTAAGGTCCCATCAATTTTAACAGTGCTAAGTGTTAATTACTACCTTTTTCTCTAGGTTGTCCCACAGACACTTTTAAATTATGAGAGGTGACAAGATTCCTTTCCTGAAATTATTTTCTCCTCATGATAAGGTAGGTAGGTAGGTAGAAATGAGCAGCAGAAGGAGAAACTTAGCCCCGGTTAGAAAGCCCCTTGCTGCAGTTCCTACCTGGGTCAAGACCCCTGGCAGCTGCCCAGCAGGATTCCTGTCTTACATGTCCTCCAAATCAAAGAAATGCATTGTTAAAAGCCAGAGAAGGGAGGAAGACATTCTGCTTATCAGAGTACACATCCTGTTTGCAGGATCACCCATACCTTACTAGCCCATCATGTACAGGTTTTCACATACCCCAAAGGATGTGTTTACACATGCCCCAAAAACCATGGGGATGTGTTTACACATGCTCCTAAATAAAATAAAATAAAATAAATGCATTGCTAAATGCCAGAGGACTAGGTACCCCAGGGGGAAAAGAGAGATAAGAGAAGGGAGAGGGGGAGGAAATTCTACCCATAGAAATAAAAGCCTTCCTGAAATGTAAGGAGAGGCTGCTTCCTTGTCAGCCGGCACCATGTCTCAGAGTGTACTCTCTGTTACTAATAAACGCCTGCTGTTCATGCTGCACAAATTTCTGTCTCTTGATTGTTGGAGTCTTTCCTTCATGAAGACAAGAACTTTAAACTGTCATTTCCTGGTAAAAAAAATTAATGTCCTCACAAGTAGAGGAAGAGCTATAGTCTCTCTCTCTCTCTCTCTCTCTCTCTCTCTCTCTCTCTCTCTCTCTCTCTCTCTCTCTCTCTCGCACTCCCACTCTGTCTACTCTCTGAGAACACAGCAAGAAAGTGGCCGACTGCAAGACAGAAAGAGAATACTCTCTCACCAGTAACCAGTCCGCCAGCACCTTGACCTTGGACATCCCAGCCTCTGGAACTGTGAAAAACTAAATGTCTATTGTTTAAGCCACCTGGTCTATGGCATTTTGTAATGGCAGCCTGAGCTGACTAGGACATCCCACATGCTACATATTCTCCTGAGTTAACAGAGATGTCTAGGACATAATCCTGTATGAATATTTTACCCTCTCCTTGTCATTCACTAGAATAATTACATCCTAGCCTAATGCAATTCTGAGTCTACACTCAGAATTACAGCCTGGAAGCTATAATCCTTCCAAATTCTCAATATACATATCAATTAACAAAATACCACCTATTTACATATACATTAGGTTCTCAAAATACTATTATTGTAATGTAGTTTTGATAATATAAACAAGCAAGAATACACTAGAGTATTATTATTTGATGAACTGGGTAACTACAGGGTCTATTTTGCTTTAATACGATTATTTGCAATGAAACACAATTTGGTGGTGTTTTGAGCAAAAGTAACTTGGACAGCAAGCCTTTTACCCTGATCAATAAAGGGGCAACTTGAACTACACTGGTGGGGAATTGTGTATTGTTCATATAAAAAAAAAATTAAATGGAATTGGGCAACAGGTTTTTGTTGATCAAAAAATGTATTTGAGCACCTACTAACTGATTAAATTAATAATTAACAGACTATTCCAACCAAAGAAAAGACATTCACTTCTAGTTTATAATTTAATTTTAAGTTGACGGAACTCAATATTTCCCTTAATGCATAAAGAACATTTCTATCTGTAAGAAGTGGGGCAATAAAAAGGTGGACTGCAATATTAAACACGGAATGTACTTACGTCTTGCATTTCCAAACCAGAAGAAATTTTAAAAGTCCTACTCAATATTATTTTATAAAAATAGGGAACTGGGCAGCTAGTAATTGAGACATAGTATTATATTTGATCCTACCTAGCCCCAGATTACTCTAAAACATGAATGATCTGTACAGCATGGACATTTACAACTCTCAGCCTCAGCCCAACATACCAGAAAGCTAGCAAAATATATTGTTTTACTCTATGTTTTTATATATTCATGGCCAATATACACTAAGGTGCTGTTAGGGATTTTGTTAGGCAACCTATACTTCCCCTCTGACAAATGTATCATTTAGAACAGACAAGATGGAATTTGGCACAAATGGAAGAGTAATGAATATTTATTCAGAAAATATGTGAGTTCATTTTACTTAGAGACCTTGGTTGTACACACATGGGGTTTTAGCAAAAGCAGAATTTAGATTACTTGGCACCTACCCCTGCAGTGGAACAAATTTTGTCTGATTTAGGGGTCATAGTCTAGGTATCGCAATTTTTTATATGGCAAAATACTGGCACTCCAAGAATCCCAATCAAATTTTGGGATTATAGCCTATTCACAAATTAATTTGTGAAACTTGGAACGCTTTTCACAAAGACAGCAATATTATACATGGTAGTATGCTTTCTCAGAGTGTCCATTAGATTTTTCTTGCTTAATTCATGTTACATATAAAGTATTTATCACGGTTATAATGAATTCTAAAATAACTCGTATTATGGATCCATTATCATATAAAAATTTTTATATCTATTATCACATCTATACCTGCAAACAAAACAAAACAAATCTTATGGGATATATGAAATTGAAATTGTCATTTTATAGACTAGAAAAGGAAGTTAATTGTCTTTCCCAAGAACACAAATCTAGTCACAACTTACAGCTAATGTTTACGTAATTTAAATGCACAGTAAACAGTGCTGATTATGTGCTAAGCATGACTAAAGAGCTTTACAAATTAAAATAATTTGTCACTCTCCACCTCCCATTTTGTATTAATATTTTTATTAAATTGATTCTAAAATTTCCCCCAAAATATGATTGTAGTTTGCTCCACCTGCTTGAACCTTAATTAAAGAGTCTTGAAATGTTTTAAAACAAAGGAACAGGACAAACAAATAAAGAAACAAAAACTCGTAGACACAGACAATAGTTTAGTGGTTACCAGAGGCTAAGGGGGGTAGGGTGGTAGATGACAGGAAAGGGGATACAATATATGGTTATGGAAGGAGAACTGACGCTGGGTGGTGAACACACAATGTGATATATAGATGATGTATTACAGAATTGTACACCTGAAACCTATGTAGCTTTGCTAACCATTGTCAATAAACTTTAATTTAAAAAAAAAGTTTATTACTTGCAACAATTGGCAGAATGTAAAGGGGTAAAAATCACATTTGGGAAAGGCTCAAAACTTGTTTATGACTTATTTCGAGAAATAGTATTTCTGGATCACTCCATTTTAACACGGAATGTTTATTTTACGTACATCCCTACCCCAGAACTGCCATAACCTGTTCTGTTTTGTTTATTTATTTAGATAGTACAGAAGGAAAAACATGTTTGCCATAGGTGGATCATTCTAAGTGTCAAAGGAGTAGATTTTACTTAGAATTCAGAAAACTATACTCATCCATTCAATTTTCATTAAAGCAAGCCGATCTTAAAATCATTAAAATAGAAATACGGTCAGAATGAAGGGCAGGCTCTCTGGTGGCCTGAAGGGCAGTTGGACATGCATTAGAGCTTGAAGATGAGAGCAAGGACACTGCCACTGACAGTAGAGTTTCAATAGGGAGAAGCATCTATACACATTTATTTTCATTCTCTTTTTCTTTTCTCCTCACCAATATGTCTTCTAATCTGAACTTCTTACAGGGAGAAGTGAGAGAGTAAGAACTAAAAATATATTTAGAAGAGATGAATTTCAACACTAAGCTAAAATATGTTATTCATTTACCTAAAGAATATTTAGATTGAGGGACATTGGAACATACTGGTTAAGAGTGCAAGCTTTGGAGTCAAAAAGCCTAGATTGGAATCTTGGGTCCATCATATACTAATTATGTCACCTCCAAGGTCAGTTACTTAATTTTTGCCTCAGGTTTTAATTGGCAAAGTCATGATGATAGTAACAGCAGTCTCATAAAATTATTTTAAAGATTAAATTGACACATGTAAAAATCTTACAATACTCTCTAGTATATAACAAGCCCCAGTAAGAGTTAACTACTGTCCTTGTTTTTGCTATTGGTGATAGTAATGTTATTTTTAAATAGCATGCTATAGATGCTAGGTTGATAGCTTAATACAGAGATCTATATGAATCATAACTGCACATATACTCTCAAATATTAGTGATGGGATACCCTAATGAGAAATAATGTCATATTCTAAAATAATATAGGAAAACCAAAATCTCCAAATGACCTTATATCAAACCCTCCTGCTGCATGCAGCCCGCAGGGTGAAGGTTAGACTGGCAGAGTGCATCTTTCTATCAGGACTTCCATTTACATTGGCTCATGGACCAACAGATACGAACAACATAGAAGCCCTAGAGGGTATAGGCATCATGGACAGGTCCCTATTTTATGACTCGATTTCTTTATAGAGCAAGAACCTCTTTCCAAAGCATCTGAGTGAACTTTGGACTCAGAAAGACCTGAGTTCTCCCCTTGGCTTCATTTTACGATAGGAATGTGAACATGGACAAATTATTGAACTTCTGAGACACAGGCCCATTTGTAAAATGGAGTGAAAACTTTCATACTAGGCAGATACTAATAACAAAAGATGATGTATACAGAACATAGTGTCTTACTTATAATGAGGCTTTAGCAAATTACCTATTCTTACATTGTTATATTATACTTTAAATTGGAAAATTAAGCACTAATTTACCTTTCTTAAAAAATTAAGTTTTGTGTGTATGTACGTATGTGTGTATTTTTATATTCAGGCAAACTCCCTTGTCCTCAGAGATCATGGCTAAAACAAAATCCTTTTTACTTGAGAAGCTCTTTAAAGTCCAAAATGTTGGCAAGAACAGATTCTTAAGTCTCTTGTATGAATTAGTAGACCATCATTCCCAGCTTTCAAATCACTTCTCCCAATATAGACCACAAACAGTCCAAATATTTACCCTCACCCCTCTAAAGTGGGAAAAAACTGGGGTTGTTCTGAAGCTTCATTCATCACTTCCCCAGTTTTTGTTTGTTTGTTTGTTTTCTTTTTTGAAGTGGCATGTCATTTCGGTTTTCTTTATTTTTATTTTTATGTATTTTATTATTTTCAGGCATATAAAACAATGTAATAGTTAGACTTTTACACCCCTCACAAAGTGATAACCCCCCTCCCCCAATCTACTACCCCTCTGGCATCGTATGTAGCTGTTACAATTCCATTGACTCTATTCCCTATGCTGTACTCCACATCCTGTGACCATACAGGTATGTATATATATATAATTATAGTTGACTATAATACTGAATTAAACTCAGTATTATGCAGCTTCAGCTTCAGGTGAACACTGCAGCTCACTCCCAAGCAAATTATGGCATTGTACCTGGCATGGCTGGTGGTCCCAGGTGGAGAAGCAGATGTATAATGGACCTATCTGAAAATGCTACATTAGAGAAAGGGCTCTACAAACAAAATTAGTAAGACTCGAGGGTTGCTCTTCCTTCTGTTCCATCATAATTTATCATCTAGGAAAAAGAATTGCTAGGTAAACCATGGAGGAGAACAATTAAGTGGGAAGGCAAAGCAGAGGAGTTTAGTAGCAGCCTGGATATTGCCCAGGGAGAGAGACTGCAAATAAAGGCATTCAGCTCGTATGTCCATGCATAGTAAGCCATTTAGCTAGCATATGAAATGTTTCAGGTTGTCCCATGGATACAGACAAGGAACTAAATATTGACTCAGCAGGAGCTCAAATGGGAGATCTAATTAAATTAAATGGTACTAAGGGGAGACTTGTTTCATAGACTCCAGTAATTACTTAAAACACAAAAGAGACCAAGTAAAGGTAATAAAAGTATAGTAATAACCAGACAGACCTGTCTATCTGTCTGTCTGTCTATCTATCTATCTATCTATCTATCTATCTATCTATCTATCCATCCATCCATCCATCCATCCATCCATCCATCCATCCATCCATCCATCCATCCATCTACCTATCTATCCATCTATCAATATACATACACACTCACATATATATGGGTGCCAAAAAAATGTATACACATTTTAAGAAAGGAAAAAACTTTCTTAAAATTGTAATACTCAATGTACACTGATATAAAAAGATGAATACAAGTCACGTTTGACTTCTGCAATTACAAGAGGTGCTCAAAGTGGTTACCATCAGCATAATTTTAATGGAGTTTTTTTTTTTTTTCCTTTCTTGTTTATACATTTTTTTGGCCATATATATATTGAGTGGTAGGGAAGATATGAGCACAGAAGTGACCAAACGTTCAAAGGTTATGATTGGGTCAATTCTGTAAAATGAGTGGATGTCGTCATGACCATAAGTAATCAGTGATGACTTTTAGGTAAAGTCTGACACTCACACATGCATCAGCATGCTTGTTTTAATTTTACTTTAATGACTGTCTATGTGCAGAAATGCTTTCAGGTAATTTCCTTTCCATGGAAGATCATGACTAAGAGCTCATAGAGGATCGGTGTAATATTTCTGAGCTCTAAAAGTGCTGTGCTGCAAGTGCCACTGCAGAAGCAATCAGTGTGAAGGACTATGAGGATGACTTAAGAGTACTCAGCATACAATGTTATATTTCAGAATACAATGCTGGAAATATGGGGTAGCGTGTATGTGAACAGCAGACAGGTAAAGAAGATTTCATCTCTGTGATGCCAAGGCCACTATACTGAACACTGTGGGTGGCAGAGCCCCTCCTATGAGAGTGAACTGGAGGATGGAGATGGAGAAGGAAGAAAAAAGACATCTCCTTCCTTGTACCTGAACTTCTTGAGCCTTAATTCCTCATTTATAAAATGGAGATAATAGTGGGACTTACCTCAGAGCATTGTTGTGTGTATAAAACAATTAATACATGTAGGGGATTTAAAATTATATCTAGTCATTAAGAACTCAATAAATATTAGTTCCCATTGTTATCATTACTCTCAGAATTATCACAGAAGTGAACAATAAGAACCTTGTCCTAGAAAAGTACTCCTTTTGCTTAAAGTGCAAAACAGGGACCCTGAATCTGCTCAATGTTCCATTTTTGCTAAAGCTTAGGTGCCCTTCTGTTGGACAACTTAGCATTGCACGTATTTCCTTTAGAATCAGAGGACTAGGTTTCAGATCCTGCCCTGCCTCTTAATAGCTTTCTGATCTTGGAGAAGTCGCTCAACATCTGTGAATTTCAGTTTCTATATATCAGACAGTTGGTGTTTTTGTTTGTTTGTTTTTGTTTTTGTAAAGATTATGAAAGCAAATCCATTTCAAATATTTAGGATGGTGGCTAGCATTAATAAGCACTCAATTTTATTACATACACAGACAGACATATGCCTATATTACATATGATTTACATATATGTATAAGCTATACTTACATGTGTGAACACATACACACCACCACCCTTTATTCTCTCTCTCTCTCTCTCTCTCTCTCTCTCTCTCTCTCTCTCTCACACACACACACACACACACACACACACAAACTATGCAGGAAAAATGTTTATGGGTCTATGTTGGTACTATTCCTCAATCCAAACAGCTCTTTCCAGATTTATTATTAAAAACTTTACCTTGCATTCTAGGGAAATTTATATCTATCTATCTATCTATCTATCTATCTATCTATCTATCTATCTATCTAATTTATACGTATTTAATTAGAGTAGGCATAAACCACAAAGAATCAGGATACACAAAAAGTCAGCATAAAGTGTCAGTGCTATTTCGCTTGCAGGGAGGAGTCAGGAAATGGAACCAATTACCAGGGCAACAGTCTAAGACCATCTCAAAGTAGCAAGGTTACATAATGATAAGAGTAAAATATCAAAATTAGGTATTATTTCACTTAATATACAAATGAAACAAGGGAGTCAAAAGTTTATCCCACTTATAGTATAATAATTTTTACATTAAATGTAGTAGTTCATTTTTCGGAAAATGATACCAGTAACTTTTAGAAGTTTCTGTTACACAATGACTAGAAAATATCAAATGCAACTAAGCAGTGATGCTATAGCTCAATATGTACCATTAAATTACATACTGGGCTAGTGTACATTTCAGTTTAATATAGAACTGCATTTTGGGTTTCAGAAGGCAGCAATTGTTATATTTTGGCTTTTATTCTAGATGCTTAACATAGTTAAGGCGACAGTTCGATCATATTAATTGAAGGTAGTTAAATTTTAATAAACACTCTGTCTTGCAACCTACATAAACTGTGTAATGCTTACATGGAATGAAACCAGAGTTATTTAATTGGTATTTTACAGACATGCACTACACACACACACACACACACACACACACACACACGCTTAAAAAATATGTAAAAAGCAATCATTCTAAATATACTGTGGTTAACAGTAAAAATGCAAATGTACCATAGAACTAAAGTAATATGAACAGCACTACTTGATAACTAGGATAAAGGTTCTAACACAAAGCTAAGCCTGCATCAGTCATTCTAATGATAATGACTTGTAAAAGCATCTGGTTTCCAGTAGAGAACTATTCTATGAAAGTCAGTAAATCTTTTCCAAGTTTCACATCTGTAAAACCAGGATAAGGCTACGACTATCTTGAAGTCTGAACAAGGTATTAGATCAAACAGAGATCCCCAGCATAATGTGAGCTAGAAGGTCCTCATGCAGCATATGCTCTCTGGCTCCTCGAAAGCTTCATGTACATAATGTAAAGTTAAGTTGCCAAAGAAGTAGACTGGAGAAGTTCAGCAAAGTCTCCATTGTGCCATGACTTTTAAACCTCAGGAATGGTGTGGGCCATCAGGCTTTTCATAATGCTTGGTGCCATCCACTTAATGACATGTTCAAAGACAAAAACAGGCATGATTGTAATAGTAACTACAGTCCCAGATGTTGACAATATGTCTGCAATTTGAGAGTCCTTCAACCCAATGACATTCTGTCCATTAATTTCATAGATGCTGTGTTCTGTGAGAAGACCATTTTTGGCTGCAGAACTCTCTTTCACTATGGATGTTATTTTTCCATTTTTAAAGATAAAACCAACATGTCCAGTACTATCCTTATGCATAGTAATTGTACGTTCAAAGGGCCTGTCACGAATAGTAATCTTCTCTCCAAAAGCCTGTTTGAGCACCTTGTGTGCTTTATCAGAGCTCCAGCCTGCACAGTTCTCCCCATTGGTCTGGAGCACTTGGTCCCCAAATCTCAGACCAACCAACAGGCAGGAGAGTTTGCCTGGACTACCTGCACAAATATGCCATTATCTACAGATTTCAGCCTGAGCCCAATTTTCCCATCTTGATCCTTCCACAAAATGACTTCACGAATCCCTGGCTTAATTTCTGCTCTACGCATTCCTACATCATTACCAGTTACAGGAGCCACCATATAGTTCATACTACAACGTCTTGCTACCAACTGCCCCTGAGTTGGTGCTCCAGGGACCAGGGCCATATTTGCATGTATCTACTCTTCATTTAAACTCAAGTCCATGTACTGAGAGAGCTCCGGATGCAATTTAGGATAGAGATTTCCAGCTTGAGAGATGGGAGCAGAAGCTTCAGACAAAATTGCTGGGTTGGCAGAGTTTGCAGAAAAGGCCCTTTGAGCCTGAATTACTTTGTCTACCTTCAGGTCTTCAAGAGATGGTTACAGAGACACTTTTGCAAGATTTTTCTAGGCCGCAGAAACCACCTCGCTGGCACGGCCACCTCCGGGAACTGGCACGGACTTCCGAGAACCGAAGGGAGGAAAATGGCACGTGTCTGAAGACCTCCCTTGAGTCGCGTCATGGCCAAAATTTTTATTTTAAGCTCGGTTTCATAGTCCTTTTCTCCTCTCCATCTAACCAAATTATTCCAATTCTTTATTATTGAGCTCAAATTTTCTGTAAAATTCTTCAGACTATTCAAATCATGTACTTGCTTTGCGGCAGGTCTTTGGTATCTTTTGACCAAAACATTTACTTCTTGTTTACTAATTCTGTGCTGCTCTTAGAGCAGTTCTGTAACATATTGGAGTGCTGTACTCTGCCCTACATTTTACAATCTCATGCTGTTAGAAATTTTAATCTTGCCAAAATGGCACCCTTGAATTTTTGGGTAGCTGAAGTTCTACTCTATATTGCAATTGAATAAATCTGAACATGTGACATTTGCATAAACGTCCTAATGTTGAACAAAAATGTCTCTATGCCTAATCTTCCAATCTAAGGGCTAAATGTCTCCATTTGCATTGGCAAGAAGTAGATTAAAGTCTGAGTATCTGTCTGAAGACCCTTTCCTTGTGCTGAATACAGTTACGGACAGCCTAAGATTGACTTTGTGCATTTCTTCTATTACTCATCAGCCATGTGTAGACCAAACTTTAACCTTGACATAGAGCAAAGACGTTTTTTCTTTATCAAAGCTTATAAGAAGTGTTGCTGCTAAAAGAGGATTGGGCAATAAGCCATTTCATGAGATGCAGAGAAATTATCGCACTGAAAAGAGAACATTTTCCTAAGCTTCTTTCTTTAAAATTAATTTGAAATAAACTTTTATACCAATTAGATTAAATATATCAACGAATAATATCACCTATTGGTAAGTTATCATTATGCCATATTATGTGGTACTGACTACTACTCTGATGACGACGACGATTACTGCTGCTACTACTAGTTAATATTTAATGAGCACCTTCTATATTCTAGACAATATGCACCTTACATGCAATAGTTTCTCTCCTAGAAGGTATTTATCAGCCAGTGAACAACTCTTTTGTCTTTTCCTTTCCTACTACAAAAATGATGGCGGCCTCATAGTGAGATTCTATAAAGTACATAAACCCTGCTTCTGAGTAACAACATAGAGAAAAGTGTCCTAACAATTTGTATCAAGCTTAAATGTGAGCGATGTAAAAACTTTAAGTAATTGAAAATTTAAAGTTGTTTATTATGACCAAAGAGCCAATCTAATTTGATAATTCAGTGTTGTCCAGAAAATCCTCCGCTAGTTTTTTTTTTTTTCAATTGTAGATGTTATTTTTCATGCTATGCAATATAGAACCTGAGGCTAAACTAAAACTGATTTATCTTTGTGCAGAAGAGGAGTGGATTTGTATTCTACATTTGATTGAAAGTGTAAGTGAAATTCCTAAAACTTTCATAAATGTCCATTTTGTTATTAGCAATAAGAAATAATACCACACCTTTGTCTGCACACATATGCGTGTGAATGAACACAGACAGTAGTTGCTCGGTGTTTGAAATGTATGAGTGATGTCTAAAGGGCATGTATTCCTTCTGAAAAAAAACAAAACAGAACTTTATCATAAAATTCAACCATGAAGTTCCTGTGACTCAGGGCTTCACCAAAAAACTTTCCTGAGACTTCTAACTATTGCAGGGATGACTGAAAGTATTTGTTCCCCTACAGCTATTAGAGTGTTATTTACTTATTTACACAGATTTTTTTGGATCAGCAACATCATCAGAAAGCAGCATTCCCAGGCCATATTATCATGACTCTGCTTAAAAGCCTTCAGTAAATTGAGATTTAATGCTGTAACTTCAGGTTAAATTGAGAGTCAATGTAAGAAATGTTCATTTGAACATTCCTGTCTTTACAGACCCCTAAGTTAGGACATCATGTATCATGTTAGAAATTATTATACAGGTAATGACCACACACAATACATTTATCTTTAAATTTGAAGCCTGATAAACATTTTCTCTCTTTAAAGAAATGTCTATGCTGTCTATCCTCAATGAAAACTATATAATGTGGTTAATAATTAATTTTCAGTTTACTATAGCTAGAATAACTGATTTACCCAAAAGTTAAATAATACCCCTTTCTTTAATTTTTCTTTAAAAAAAACTTTAGGATCTGTTTTTATATTTAGTTTCTAATTTAAATTTTTTTCCTGATTAATGAAACTGCTACAATTTTTTTTAGAAGCATGAGAAATACAAATTCTGTTTGTAAATTAACATGTCCTATAATGATAGATTTATTTTTGCTTGTCTTTTCTTTCTAACTGAATTCCTTGAGAACAAGGACCTTCTTTATTCACCTCTGAATGTTGTTTCAGGGCAACAAAATGAGAATAAATATATGTTAGTGTGGAACAACACAAAAAGCTCTGAAACTAGAGCCTGGATTCACATTTTCACTCCATCACTAACTAACCAGATGACATTGGCAAGTTATGTTCATTTATTAGCCTTAGTTTTTTTGTCAACAAAATACCAGAAGTGTACTTGTAGCATTGTTGAGGGGATAAAATAATACATATAAATGTGTCAATAAGAGGAGGGAATTCATCAAACTCAGAATTTTCTATGATCACGTCTTTCCTGTCCACAAAGAAAGTGACAGTAAAAATGCAATGATGTTGTCATTTGTCTCTGGAGTCGGTACATTCAAAGAGAACCTAAAAAAAGTTGTGCAAGCGGCTTACAGAAGTCCTACTCTCAGAAGGGTAGGAAAGGAGGAAGAATATGGTGTGTGAGGGTAGAAGTAAATACAAATGTTGTTAATTTCAGTCACAGATCAGTTTTGGCCTGATCTCATAGGGGACTGTGAAATTGCACAGCAGAGCTGGTTCCACCTTTAGGCAAAATTTCTGGCCTATTGTATCCTCCTCTCAGTTAGTCACCAGCTATAGGCTTCCAGGGCATGCAGGGGTGATGGTGCATAACCATCCAGATAGGGTTATTCCTGTAGGGCTGAGGACAATTATCTAGATAAGGGAAGAGCTGTGAAATGTTAGCAGCCCACACTGGCAATAGCTGGGAGATGGGTGACCTACCAAGTAAAAGGATCTCGTAGGAGTAGCAACATCCATAATAGCATTATTAGCTTTTCCTTAATTTTTATCTTCCCTTAGGCCAACAGTTCTCAATCAGGGACAATTTTGCATTTGGCCATGTCTGAAAACATTTTTGGTTATCACAACTGAGTGGTGGGGGGACACTGGCATCAAGTGGGTAGAGACCAGGGACACCGCTAAACATTCTACAAAGAATTTGTTTGTGGGGAGAGGACAGTACCCCAACAAATAAATATCCAGCCTCAAATCCTAAATGACACAGTGCTAAGGATGAGAAACCCTAGAATAAACAAAAACATGAAAGTCAGTATTACAATTCATTACTAAAAGTTATTGATTTACTATTAATGCCATTCATACTTTACTAATCAAAGGAGGAGAATGTGGAACTGTATTGATTTTCCTAGGGAACACACACACAATACACACACCACAAATACACCCTCATAGGGACTTTTATCTTATGAATACAACTAGTATTTCTTCATAATTTGCAATAAGCATAAATTCAGCATGCAGTCATGAACTAAAATGGCTATTTTTTGCAAATGTCACCAACCCTGTCTTGTGCCTTTTTTCACATCTGCTTTCAATTCTGCCTTTATCCACACCTTTATGGATTTTCACGACAGTACTTTGTTGTCCTAGAATCTTTAACCTTGATTTTAATTTCTCTCTGCTTTTGTTCTGTGCCTTTTCGCCCTGGCTTCCAGTTGAACACCAGGATGTTTGCATCCAGCTTTGCTCTTTTCCTTTAGCTGCACTTTGTCTAATGGAGAATCTGGCACCATCCTACAGCTGTCAAATACATCTTGTTCACTTTCATGGCCTCTCTTTCCACCTCTTTAAAATTCTGTGGCTCAAGTTGTTTAGCACACAATAGAAATAATTAACCCCTCTCTTCTAAAGATTGATAAAAATTAAGCTAAGATTTTTTTCTAAAATACAAATAGTCTTGTCCATTAAGTCTTAAATTCTTCCACTATTTTCATTTTTAATAATATGGAACTATTTGACATATAAATAAGAATATGGCAATTATTGTAAGGAGTAAATTTAACAGTAGAGAGTCTCACATCACATTTGTATTTTTCATCCTTTCCCCCTCCATTTCTTTCCTTATCAAACTTTATGTGTGTGTGTGTGTGTGTGTGTGTGTGTGTGTGCATGCTTCATCCAGATATTTTGTCCTCTCCATCACTTAATTTTCACAAAACAAATCACTGCTGTTCTGTGAGAAATACCACAACAGTTTCAGTAAAGCCATGCCAAGTCAATCCTGTAATTATGGACAATAGTGTGTACTATTTTGATACACATGTTTCATTTCCCTCTGGATCTTAAAGTAACAATTAATTCCTGAAGCATCTGATCTCATTCTCACTGATGTACACTGTTTTAGCAAAATTCTAGAAGCATTTCTGTTTTAAAACAAGTACTTGCTATGTCATATTATAATTTGTCACTTAGTACTGACAGGAACATTTTGGAAAGGAACTGGGAAGCGAAAGGGTCAGCAAAAGGGAATACAATCAAGGATTCTGGAAAGATGGTACAATAGAAATTACCATAACTCTACCTCCCCACCCAGACTACAACTGTACTGGTGGAATCTATCTGATATAACTATTAAGGAAGTATGACGTCTATTGAAGGCTTGCAATTTCCAGAGAAAGGTTTGGAAGGTACATTATAGTTAATTTCTATCAATTTTAGCTCTTAGCGCAGTCTGAGCTATCCATTCCCTACTCCTCAGCCACTTGTCAGGCAGCTTTGCAAGTGTTCCGGGGGCAGCTTGCAAACAATGTGTGAGAGACAGGGTCAACAAAATGGACCATGTACTCTAAATATCAGGAATCCATTCCCTGATCACTGATTACTATTTCTCATCACAGAAGTGCAGGCAAAAAGGCAGCTACCATAATTGTTACACCTACCTTTATTGTTGCAAGCCCTTTATACTCTGACTGAAGTGACTACCGGGGGATTTAAAGGTTGAGTACTTTCATTTACCTACTTTATTTTTTCTCTTTCTCTGTTTTAGAAGCCAGACATTGAAGATTAGGACATTCAAAAGCAACCACATATACAGGGGAAATTATAAAGTCACTATATATGCCCTGGGAAGACGCACACTCAGAAAAGACCTGAGAAGAATTGGTTTACACTTCAGGTGATTTGTGGCACAGAGATGGCCTTAAACAATCAAAAAGCAAAACAAAGCAAAATTAAAAACCCCACACAAAAACAAAATAAAAAGCAAACAAACAAAAATATAGCAAACCCTAGGAAAGAAGGAGTATCTGATTTCCAGAGTTACCATATTATTAAACTCAAATGTCCAGTTTTCAACAAAAAAGCTGGATGTTCTATCAAAGAAAAGAAAAAGAGTAAAAACAAACAAACAAAAAACAAACAAACAACTGTCAGATTTAAAGGCATGGCAGATATATAAGAAAAAAAAATGTTTAAAGAATTGTATTAAAGATGCTTAAAAACTAAAGGAAAACATGGAGTAAGTCAAGAAAATGACATATGAATGAAAAAGAAATATCAATAAAGAGACGGGAAACATAAAAAAAAAAGAAATTCTGGAATTAAAAAGTACAATAACTAAAATTAAAAAAAAAAAAAAAAAATCTCTACAGGGGCTCCCAGTCAAGATGGCAGAGTAGGTTAACGTTGTGTTTGCCCCCTCCCATGACCACATCACAAATACAACTAAACTACAGAGCAACCATCATTGAGAATAACCTGACATCTACTTGAATAGAAGTCCTATAATTAAGGATATACAAAAGAAGCCGTATTGAGACCAGTCAGAGTGGTAAAGATTTGGTCCAGTCTGGTATCACACCCACATGTGATGATTAAAAATCAGGAGGGATGGATATCTTGGCTTTGTTGGTTCCCCCTGAGGATTGAAGATTCCCAGCTCCACACCAGGCTCTCTGGCCCAGAGTTCTAGTGCCAGGAAGATAAGTCCCCATTATACTTCTGGCTGTGAAAACCAGCAGAGATTGTGGCTGAGTGAGACAGAGGGTTGCTGAAGTCCCAGGCACTCCTCTTAAAGGGCCTGTTGATGGACTTACTCCCTGATGGACTCACGCGCCATGAGCTCCAGCACTAGCACAGCAGCTTGAAAGGCACCAGGGACATATAGGGGGAAAAAAAAGAATTGTCTGGCTTTAGGGCCAGGGCTGAAAGGGCAGTTTTCTGACAGACAGAAGTGTTGGCAGAAAACACTTTTCCTCAGATGCATCTCCTTCCCCCACCCAGCCTGCATATACATATTGGCATCATATCTGAGCTTTCATCAACTTGGTGAACACCACTTGTCCTGCCTTGGTGATCCCTGAGACCCCACCCAAATTGTAGGCCTACCCAAGGTGCTTCCATTGGCTTTTCCATATAAATGGTCTGTCTTATCTCATGCTGCAAACTTTCTTAAAATATCTCAAAGGCTCACAAACTTCAAACAAGCAACATGTAGCCTTGGCATGCCTCATAGCTCTTGCTAAGCAGCCCAAAACCAGTGCTAATAGCAGCCAGACTCAGATTTCAGCTTAGCCTCTCACAAGAATCGCCAAGCTTCAGCACAAGTAGCAACCATCTCAGGTCACTATGTAGCTCATACTAAGTGGCCCCATGCAGGACACAGGCAGAAGCTGAATTTGGCCTGCAAGAGAGCCCAACAGGTCCCAGAACCAATATACCCAGTGGACAGCTTAAGACCACACTAGAACACCACATACCCACCTGCACAAATGACACACTCAAGGGCAGACTGAGCAGGCACCAGAGCCCTGCTAAAGCAAATCCTGTTCTGTAGGGTCAGCACCTGCACATCACCTCCTCCACTGTAGTCATGGCCAGTCCTCACAACCAATCAGCCTGAGGGTCAATCCATCCCATTGCTGTACAAACAGCAACTAAGACTCAACTACAACAGGAGGGCACACACAACCCACATAAGGGACACACCTTCAGCACCCAGCTCAGGTGACCAGGGAGACTGTGCCACTGGGCCCCACAGGACACCTACTACCTAAGGCCACTCTACTAAGACTGGAAGACATAGCAGCCTTGTCTAATACATACACACAAACACAGGGAGATGGCCAAAACAGGGAGACAAAGACACATGTCCCAAATAAAACAACAGAATGAAGCTCCAGAAAAAGAACTAAACAAAATGGAGACAAGCAATCTACTAGATGCAGAGATCAAAGCACTGGTTATTAGGATGCTCAATGATCTCGATGAAAACTTCAAAGAGACAGGAACCATAAAAAGGAACCAGACACAAATAAAGAATACAATAATGAAATGAAAAATACATTAGAGAGAATCAACAGAAGATTAGATAAAACATAAACTGAATTAGAAATTTAGAAGATAGCAGAAAATATCCAATCAGAACAGTAAAAGGAAAAAAAGAATTAAAAAAATAATGAGAATAGTTTAAGGGGTTTCTGGGATTACATTAAGCATACCAACATTTACATCATAAGGGTACCAGAAAGAGAAGTGAGAGATTGCAAGGAATTGAAAACCTATTTGAAAATATAATGTTGGAAAAATTCCCTAACCTTAAGAAGGAAATAAATATATAAGCCCAGGAAGTGAAGAGAGTCCCTAACAAGATGAACCCAAAGAGGCCCATACCAAGCACATAATAATTAAAATGCCAAAAATTAAAGACAAAGAGAACCTTAAAAGCAGCAAGAGAAAAACAATTATCAACCAGGGAACTCCCATAAGACTGTCAGTTAATTTCTCAACAGAAATTTGCAGGGATTGGCAGGACATATTCAAAGTGACAAAAAGAAACGACCTACAACCAAGGTTACTCTATGCAGCAAAGCTATCGTTTACAATCAAAGGACAGATAAAGAGCTTGCTAGACAAGAAAAGGGTAAAGGAGTTTATCACCACCAAACCAGTATTACAGAAAATGTTAAAGGGGATTTTTTAAGAAAAAAATAACAAAAATATTAAAAATATGAATAATAAAATGGCAATAACTACATAGGTATCAACAATTAACTGTAAATGGATTAAATGTTCTAATAAAAAGACATAGGGTGGCTGAACACATTAGAAAATAAGCCTCTTACCTATGCCACTTACAAGAGACTCACTTCAGATTGAAAAACACACAGACTGAAAATAGAGAGATGGAAAAAATATTTCATGAAAATGGAAACAAACAACAGAAAAATTGGGGTTAAAATACTTATATCAGACAAAATAGACTTTAAAAAAAAGGCTATAATGAAAGATGAAAAAGGATCCAGTAATTCTCTTCTGAGTATATATCAGAAGAAAAGCAAAACTGTTATCTGAGAGGACATACAAGTACCGTGTTTCACTGAAAATAAAACCTAGTCAGACAATCAGCTCTAATGCATCTTTTGGAGCAAACATTAATATAAGACCCTGTATTGTATTGTATTGTATTGTATTGTATTGTATTGTATTGTATTGTATTGTATTGTATTGTATTGTATTAAATTATACCCAGTCTTATATTATAGTAAAATAAGACTGGGCTTTACATTAATTTTTGCTCCAAAAGACACATTAGAGCTGATTGTCCAGCTAGGTCTTATTTTCAGGGAAACATGGTATGTGTCCATATGTTCATTGTAGCATTATTTATGGTGATCTGGATATGGAGGTAACCTATCGATGGATGAGTGGAGAAAGAGAATGTAGTACATGTGTGCAATGGAATATTACTCAGCCATTGAAAAGAATGAGGGCTTGCCATCTGTGACAACATGGTTGGATCTGGAAAGTGTTATTATGAGTGAAATAAGTCAGACAAGAAGGACGAATACCATGTGATTTCACTTACATGTGAAATTCTGCAAAACAAAATAGATGAGCAAACAAAGCAGAAATAAATTCATGAACACAAAGAAAATTTTGATGATTGCCAGATAGGAGAGGGTTGGGAGGCTGGGTGAAAAAGGGGAAGGGATTAAGATGTACAAATTTGTAGCTACCCAATAGTCATGGGGATGTATGCATAACATAGGAAATATAATCAGTTATATTGTAACAACTATATATGGTGTCAGATGGATAGTAAATTTATTGGGGTGATCACTTCAAAAGTTATATAAATGTTTAATCACTATGTTGTACACCTGAAGCTAATATAATACGGTATGTCAATTGTAATTGAAGAAATAAATAAAATAAAAATAATCAGTACAGGTTTTCAAAGGCTGATTTGAGCAGACAAAAGAAAAAATCAGCAAACTTGGAGATAGGACAATGAAATGAACAAGTCTGGGAACGACAGAAAAAAAAGACAAGAATAGGGAACAGATCCTAAAGGACTTACAGGACATTCAAGCTGACCAACATGCCCACTGAAGAAAACATGGCTGAAAACTTCCCAAATTTGATAGAATACATAATATAAACATCCAAACATCTCAACAAACTCCAAGTTAGGTGAACTCAAAGAGGCTTCTACCAACACACATTATAATTAAACTTGAAAGCAAAGCACAAAAAGAGAATTTGGGATTCTCAATAATAAGCAGATTTCTCATCAGAAACTTTGAAGGCCAGAGGATATCGAGATGATATTTTCAAGATGCTAAAAGAAAATTATCAATTGAGAATACTATATCCAGCAATGCTGTCCTTCCAAAATGAGGGAGGAATTAAGACTTTCTCAGGTAAACAAAAACTGAGAGAGTTCAGTACCACTAGATCTGCCATGCAAGAAATGCTAAAGAGAGTCCTGCAAGTTGAAATGAAAAGATACTAGTCAGTAACTCCAAGCTGTATGAAGACATAAAGATCTTACTAAAGGTAAATATATTTGCAATTATAAATGCTAGTATTATTGTAACAATATTGTGTAACTCCACTTTTTATTTTCTATAAGATTTAAGAAGGTAATACGTTTAAGAAAACAATCATTCTAAAAGTTAGTATTAATGTAATTTTGGTTTTTAAACCCATATTTTATTCTACATAATTTAAGATATAATGCATTAAAACTTTTATTAGTTTATATTTTTGGACACAATATATAAAGATGTAATTTTGTGTATTAACAACTGAAAGGGATGGAGGACAGAGTTGTTAAAGAAGCAGAATTTTTGTATGTTATTGAAGTTCAACTGATACAAATTCAAGATAGAATGTTATAAATTTAGTATGGTAAATGCAATCCCCATGATAACCACAAAGAAAATAGCTAAAGAATATACACAAGAGAAAATGAGAAAGGAAATTAACATTCATTATAAAAGAGAATAAAATCAGAAACCCTAAATTGGAAGGAATGATAGAGCTCATTTAATCCCGAACTTTAGTTTTATAGATAGATGAGGAAACAGACCCAAAGAAAGTAATGTCGAAACTACAACCTGGGTCTCCTAATTTGGAGTCCAGTAGTTTTCCCATCGCTTCATGTTGGCTTCTCATGTGGAAGATGAAGAGTACATTCTGGTCAGGCTTTCTTAAGAATCAAAGATCATTAAGTCATTGTCATGCAGGGTCTCAGCTCCCACTCCCTGCACAAGAACGTAGGATATGGTAAGGTCAAAAAGGAACACCAATGGAGACATAGATAGGGGAATCATACCACTATATTCTAGATGGAGGCTGGTCGAGACACAAAAGCAAACATCCACCAGTACCCCAATGCGGGGTCTTCCTGCACCACCATCTCACTGGCGGCTGGGTGAGACACAGGAAGTAGGGTCAACACGATCCGCAATCCACCATCTGCGCTTGCTAACCCCACTTGCTAGCTGCAATCCGCGGTCCACTTCTCTGCCAACCAACCGAATTGCTAGCTGCAATCTGTCATCCACTTCTCTGCCAACCAACCCAAGCCCCTAGCATAGCCACAACAGTTATATTAGTGGCTAATGGCTGTTACAGCTGATGGCCATCTAATAACCGAGCCAGCACCTTTCCATGTGATGCCGAGAGCCTGGAAATTGCTCTCTGGGACTCTGTCCCCACAGTCATCATTATTATTAATTAATACTGTGCTTTTTTTCAGTGTTTTCTCACATGTTTCAATTAAACCATTCCTTATCTCTTGATATAAGTAGCCATCATCCTGGCTGGGTATACTAATATCACCTCCTGTCATTTCTCTACTTAACTCCCTGGGAGGCCATAAGGCTTACTTTCAGCAGCAATAAAGTGAAGAACATGAGAGATTCCAGTCCTGGTTCTTTTAGATTTCTTCATGATTTAGGGCAAATCACTGAAAGTCCGACCTATTCAGTTGTTTGGAAAGTTAATTTGAGTTAGATAGGTCTAACATGAACAGATTATTTCTAAGTTTCCTCCAAGTGCTATTACAACTGGATGCATGGCATAATCAGTGTTTTCAAGATAATCAAATCCATCATAACATCAGTTTATCTAGACACCAAGTGTCATGCAGGGACTATAATCCTGCTCCCCACACAAGAACGCACAAGGACATGGTGAGGCCAAAAACGAACACCCACAGAGCCATAGATAGGGGAGTCATACCACTATATTCTCGCTGGCGGCTGCGTTGAAGACACAGGAAGCAGGAGCCACATGATGCGCAATCCGCCGTCCACTTCTCTGCCAACCAACCAACCCATCGCTAACTGCAACCTGCCCTTGCTAGCTCAGCCATATCAGCTATATCAGTGGCCAATGGCTAACTGGTTACAGCTAGTAGCCAACTAGTTACAGCTACTACCCAAGCCCCCACCTTTCCATGGGAGGTCAAGAGCCTGGAAACTGCTCTCTGGGACTTTGTCCCTATACCAAGATAACTTCTTAGTCCACCTCACCAAGAAACAGCATACCTTTTCTTGTTTTTAAAATATATGAGTATTTGAATTACTGAAGTCTAATTACTTCCATTTGTCTCTGTCGTGCGGGGCGGCCTGCGGGGTCTCTGCTCCCGCTCCCCATACAAGAACACAGGATATGGTGAGGCCAAAAAGGAACACCCACGGAGCCATAGGTAGGGGAGTCATACCACTATATTCTCTCTGGCGGCACTATACTCTCAATGGAGGCTGGATTCACACTGTCCGCAAACCGCCATCCACGCTTGCCAGCCCAGCCGCCATCTTCTTGCTAGCCCCCATTCTTTCTCTTCTCTCTTCTTTGCTAGCCTAGCCACAGCAGTTATATTAGTGGCCAATGGCTCACTGGTTACAGCTGACGGCCAACTAGCCACAGCTGATGGCCATGCAATCACAGTTGGCCATTTACTACCTGAGCCAGCACCTGTCTATGTGAGGCCGAGAGCCTGGAAACTACTTTCTGGGGCTCTGCCCCCACAGTCTCCTACCCAGCATTAAACAAACACAGAAACAAATTCCTCTAGAATTAAACTTATTATCAAAGTGTATTGTCCTCTTTACTTTTTCTCTTTACCTGTCTCTGCATTCCTCTATGTCATGCAGGGTGTCATGCGGGGTCTCAGCTCCCGCTGCCCCGCCAGAGTGCAGGATATGGTGAGGCCAAAAAGGAACACCCACGGAGCCATACATAGGGGAGTCATACCACTATATTCTTGCTGGCTGCTGGGTTGAAGACACAGGAAGTAGGAGCCACACTTCCCGCAACCTACTGTCTACTTCTCTCTGCCAACCAACCTCACCTACTAGCAGCAATCCACAGTGCCTAACTGCAATCTGCTCTCACTAGCTCAGCCACCATCTTGTTTCTAGCTCCCATTTGCTGCTAGCCTAACCACAGCAGTTATATTAGTGGCCAATGGCTCACTGGTTACAGCTGATGGCCAACTAGCCACAGCTGATGGCCATACAATCACAGCTGATGGCCATTTACTACCTGAGTGAACACCTTTCCATGTGAGGACGAGAGCCTGGAAACTGCACTCCTGGCTCTGTCCCCACACTCTCCCCTTCTTCATTTCTTTCACCTCTCTGCATTCCAGTTCATATATCTCTCTACCCTTTTTTAAATATATAAATACTTCAGTTAATTTTCCAAATCTTCTTTAGTTTTCTCAATTTTCTTGATGACTACCAATGATTGCAGTTGGTTCAGAAAGCTCATTAACTAATCCCCTTAACGTCTTAACGTGGCAAGCACATTAACCTACTAAGTCATTCTGTATGTACTTGATTGCCTGAGATGTGCAGACCCTAGTGTCTCTTTTGGTCAATAGCTGTATTTTTGCTGTTTCCTATCATTCTTAATTGCATGCACACTGCCCCTTGATTTCTGCTAAGGCTAAGCTGTAGTTGCTTGGCAAATTTTCAATCTTGTTGATCTTTCTCCCCTGACTGATTAGTTTTATTTATTTATTCAATTTTTAAAATTGTAGCTTTGGCACACCTGCTTCAGGGTAAGAGCGCACAATTAAATATATTAAAGTAAATACACAAAACACAGTGATTACATAATTAATCAGTTTTAAGTAGTATTAAAAAGTTGCTGGACTGAAAACATAACAGTTAGAGAAAGAATAATTTTAAGAGTTTGAAACCATTTACATTATTTAACTTTTTTTCCTCCTAAATTTTATGTTGTATAGGGTGAAAAAAAAGTATATAAAATTTAAGAAAAAAAAAACTATTATAATTGTAATACACAATATATAACAATAACAAAGATGAATACAAGTCATGTGCATACACTTTTTTGGCACCCCTAGTGTGTGTGTGGGTGTGTGTGTATGTGCTAGAATATACAAAAATATTAATTTTTATACCTTTCACAAAATATAATAGCTTCCTCACATTGCACTATGCATGAGGACACTAGAGAAACAATTGGTGGATTATTTATGGGAAAGCTTTTGGGTGACCCAGGTACATAATAATCTTCTTAGAGTTATATTTTTTACTATATTCCTATATTAGTATATTAATGTCAATGATAACTGATCTGCAATAGTATGTTTAACTACATAGTTTCATTGTGTTTTGCTATCCTGTTTTCAATTTCATTTTTATATACTCCCTCTTTCTTTGCGGAATGACAAACATTGGAAGGTCATGATGACTTCATTTTCATGTGATTGAAGTTGAGTCAAGTTCCATAATCCAGGCAATGTCTTGGAGCTCAATTCTGGTAGAACAATGTCTAGAATACAATATTAATAGCTCAAATCATTACTGTTAACTTATACCTATTTTCCTAATTCCATTTCCTCTCCTTTGCTTAAGACTTTATTCTATTAGTTTTATGTTTTCGTCTTATATTTTCATAGATCCATTCTTTTCTGGCTTCCTCTTGCTCTTCACCTAAGAATTTTCTCAATTAGTGCCATCTTAAAAAATACAAACATAAAAATGTTAAATAAATAAATAAATAAATAAATAAATAAATAAATAAATAAATAAATAAATAAAAGCTTCCAGCAGTTATCTGTCCCTTGAATATTTCTTCCTCTCTTCCCCATCTCTTTCTCCTTCCTTTCAACTACAAACTTTAGGAAAATTTAGTCTATGCTACCATCTTTTCTCTGTCACTGCATAATAAGTATTTGGCTCACTATGGTCTAATTTTTTTCCTTCACCTTGTTATTAATACTGCTTTGGAAAAGATATAAAGCTGCCTTATAAATGCAAAATCCAATAGGCACTTTAAGGCCCAGTCAACCTGAAATTTCTGCATTATTTATAGTCATTGGCCATTGAACTTTCAATTATTCAAAAATATTCAAGGACATTTTTAGCCTAGTGGGGTATATGTATAAAGAGCAGGCAATTACAACACATGTGAGTACTGCTGTAATTTCTGTATTCATAGAGGAATCTGGTGGAAATTGCTAGTTGCCACCCAATATCTATTTTCTCTTCATAAAAAACAAAACTGACTTAACTGGGGAAAGCAATGTGCCCAGATTAAAACATACACACATACACACAAACAAATTTTACATTTCGCAGTATCCCTTGCAGTTATATACAGCCATATAATTAAATTCTATTCAATAACATGTAAAATAAAGCATTTGGAAGAGACATACAGATGTAAGAAATGTTTGCTTCTGTTTCTTATCATTTCTACTGTTTGGAATATAAAAGCTAGAGCTAGAGCTAAAAACATATTTTGACTCTGATAGAAATGAACGCCAGAAATCAAGGATGAGAAAGCAGAAAGACAAAAGTGCCTGATTCCCTGTTGACTCTGTGAAGCTGCCATAACAGTCTTTGTTTGCCCATTCTGAGACTCTTTTTACGGAGACAGTAAACTGCCAGTTTGTTTAACCTACCACAACCAAGTCTTTGCATCTGATATAGGCACATTAGAATATCTTCTGTGTGGAAAATTTTTCTTCTAGATCTCTATGCTGTATTTTATCTTATTCAACAAAATTTCACTGGATAGTCCCATATATTTCTCCTTCATACTTGTCTCCCGACTTCCAGAATGATATACCCAACTTCTCCTAGACCTTCATTTTTGGATGCCCCTTAGTCACTTAAATTTAAAAAGAAGAATCTGCTTGAATTGCCCTATGCTTCCTAATCTGCTCTCCTTTATATAGCATATAGCTTTTGGTTAATGATGGCACTGTTGACTAAGTAAGCTGCCAAATCTGAAAACCTTGGGGGAAAATCAATTATTCTTTCTCCTTCATCCTTAACATTCAATAGATCATTGACACTAATAACTCTTAGCTCAGAATTTTTTCTTGCACGAATACACTGCATTCCACTCTCACCAACATTGTCTTAATCTAAATTTTCACTGTTATTCTATTGTACTATTTTTTTTTAAAAAGTAAGTTCCTAATAGGCCTGTCTTCCACTCCCTCATCTTTCCAATTTATCACCACCTTTTCAAAAACAGTTAGCTTCCAACTACAGGGATCTGTTTACGCCCAACTCAAAGTTAGATTTTTTCAATTAATTCAGTTGCTTACAGAGTAAAGTTAAAATGCTATAAATGATCCTTTTTAAACAGCCCTACTTTCATTTGCAGGTTCTGTTTTATTCCTCACCCTCCCCAATACAAAAACCAACAGTACCAAGTATAATTGTTTGTAGTGACATCAGATCATTTTCTATTTCCATAAAATTCTTTATATTTACCCATTCTTATCTTTTTATTTCAGTTGTTCCATCTATCTTGAAACTTTTTTTTCTCTCCTTCCACTATAAGAATACATTTGATTTTACATGTTAATCAAGGCCCAATTAAAGTTAAGCTATTTATGGAATTTTCTCTTGCCCATTTGCCACATTAGTGGATTTATTATTTCCTTAACCCTTACTATGTGCTTTTGGGCATACCATTATTTCATAATTTATTATATTATTTTGGAGTCATTTTTGTACATTTAGGTGTATTCTATATGCATATTTGAGCATCTTAAAGGAGGCACCATATACTCATCTTTTCATCCCCCAGATGTTCTAAGATGCCTGGCACAGAGAGGATGCTCAATTCATAGTTGGGTTTTAAAGTAACTTTGGTTTCCTTATAAGTAAAACATGTAACTTAAGGATAAGTACTTGCTGAAAAACATAAGGAAGATTGGAAAAGTATTTTAATTAAATTGTCTATTATGACAATGATCTTCAAATTTCTTTATGCTCTAAGTTTATCTTCTTTACCCTAAACCCTAAAGCACTCTGCCTATTCACTCCAGAAATGTACTCCCTTCATACTTAGTTCTTTTTAATGAAATATATTTGCTAAAATAAATGTTTCATGAACTTAATTTTGGAATGCACACTTTAGTGAACTTTGAATAATCTGCAACTGAACATCAGCAAACTGTAGTTTTGAGTACAAAATCTCTATAATTTTTAATGAGTTTCTCAACATTAGAAACACACTTATTACTTTTCAAAAGACCTTATAGTAAAATAATTGTCACCTTGTCACTGATACTGCAAAAATTAGAGCATCCTCGCTTGAAAAAAAGAAAAAGAACACGATAAGAACTCAGGATCACCAAGAGAGTAAAGAAAGTATGCTTTGGCCTAAGCAAATGAAAGGCATTTTAAAAGCTTTTCATTGCAGATAAGAATAAGTTCATCACCACCAAACCAGTATTACAAAGAAATGTTAAAGGGACTTCTTTAAGAAAAAAAAGGAGAAAGAAAACTACATAAATATGAATAATAAAATGGCAATAACTATGTACCAATCAATAATATCTTTAAATGTAAATGGATTAATTGCTCCAATCAAAAGACATAGGTAGCCAAATAGATTGAAAAGAAAAAAAAATATCCATATGTATGCTGTCTACAAGAGACCCACTTCAGATAAAAAAACACATAGAGACTGAAAATAAAAGGATGGACAAAAGATATTTCATGCAAATGGAAAGAAAAAAAACAAAGCTGGGGCAGCAATATTTACATCAAATAAAATAGACTTTAAAACAAAGGCCATATGAAGAGACAAGCAAGAAGATTACATAATAATAAAGGGATCAATCCAACAAGAAGATATACCTCTTGTACACATTTATGCAGCCAACATAGGAGCTCATAAATATATAAAACAAATATTGATGGACATAGAGGGAGAGAACAGTAATAGTTATAGTAGGGGACTTTAACATCCCATCTATATTAATGGCTAGATCTTCCAGAGAGAAAATCAACAAGGAAATAACAGCCTTAATGGACACATTAGACCAGACAGGTTTAATGGACATTTTTAGACATTTCACTCCAAAGGAGCAGAATATACATTCTTTTCAAGTACACATAGGACATTTTCTAAGCTGGACCACATGTTAGACTATAAAATAAGTCTCAATAAATTTCAGAAAATTGAAATCATATCAAGCATCTTCTCTGACCACAATGGTATAAAACTAGAAATCAATTACAAGAAAGAAAAACAAAAAAAACAAAAACTAAAAAACAAAACATAAACACACAAAATCTAAATAACATGCTACTAAACAATCAATGGATTAACAATAAGATCAAAGACCAAATCAAAAAATATCTTGAGACCAATGAAATACAAAACACAACATCCCAAAACCTGTGGGTTACAGCAAAAGCAGTCCCAAGAGGGAAATTCACACCAATACAGGCCTGCCTCAAAAACAAGAAAAATCTCAACTGAACAATTGAACTTTACACTTAAAGGAACTAGAAGAAGAAAAGAAAACAAAGCCCAAAGTTAGTAGAAGAAAGGATATAAAAAAGATCAGAGCTGAAATAAGCAAAATAGTTTTTAAAAAATCATACAAAAAAGCAATGAAAGCAAGAGCAGGTTCTATGAAAAGGTAAACAAAATTGATAAACCTTTAAATGAACTTATCAAAAAAGTAAAATAAAATAAAAGAGAAAGAGGATCTACATAAAGAAAATTCAAAATGAAAGAGGAGAAATGACAATAACAACACAGAAATGTAAAGGATTATAAGAAAACACTATGAATTAGTCTATGTAAAGAAAGTGGACAATCTGGAAGAAATGGATAAATTGCTAAAACATGAAATCGTTCAAGACTGAATCAAGAAGAACCACAAATCTGAACAGACCACTCTTTAAAAAAAAAAAAACAGATTCAGTAATCAAAAACTTCCAACAAACAAAAGTCCTGGACCAGATGGTTTCACAGGTGAATTTTACCAAACAGTCAAAAAAGCATTAATGCCTGTCCTTCTCAAACTATTCCAAAAAACTCAAGAGGAGAGAAAACTCTCAAGCTCATACAAGACTAGCATTACCCTGAGTCCAAAGACATTACAAAAAAGAGAAAATTATAGACCCAGATTTCTGATGAACATAGATACAAAAATCTTCAACAAAACATTAGCAAACTGAATTCAGCAATACATTTAAAAGATCATATATCATGATCAAGTAGGATTTATTCCTTGGATGCAAGGTTAGTTCAATATCCACCAATCAATTAACATAATACACCACATAAACAAAATGAAGGAAAAAAAAATCATATGATCATATCTATAGCTGGAGAAAAAACATTTGACAAAATCCAGCATCCGTTTATGATTAAAACTCTCAGGAAAGTGGGAATTGAGGAAACATACCTTAACATAATAAGGGCCATATATTACAAACCCACAGCTAACATCATACTCAATGGGGGAAAGCTAAAGTGTTTTCCTTAAGATCAGGAAAAAGACAAGAATGTCCACTTTCACTACTTTCATTCAACATAGTATTGGAAATCCTAGCCACAGCAGTCAGATAAGAAAAAGAAGTAAGAGCCACCTAAATTGGAAAGGAAGAAGTAAAGCTGTTAATGTTTGCAAATGAAAATATATTACATAGAAAGAACCCTAAATATTCCACATAAAAACTATTAGAACTGACAAATGAATTCAGTAAAGTAGCAGGAAACATAACTAATATACAGAAATCAGTTGCATTTTTACACATCAATAAAAAACTATCAGAAAAAGAAATTAAGAAAACAATCTTATTTACAATTGCATCAAAAAAAAAGAAAGAAAGAAAGAAAGAAAGAAAGAAAGAAAGAAAGAAAGAAAGAAAGAAAGAAAGAAAGAAAGAAAAGAAAATACCTAGAAATAAATTTAACCAGTGAGGTAAAAACCTATACTTGTAAAATTATAAGATATTGAAGAAAAAAATTGAAGAAGATAAAAATAAATGAAAGCATATATTGTGCTCATGGATAGGGAGAATTAACATCATTAAAATGGCTATACTACCCAAAGCAATCTATAGATTCAACACAATCCCTATCAAAATACTAATGACATTTTTCAAAGAACTAGAATAAATAATCTTAAAATTTATATGGAACCACAAAATAGCCAAATAGCCACAGCAATCTCGAAAAAGAAGAACAAAATTAAAGGGATTACCAGATACTAAACTATACTACAAGGCTATAGTGATAAAACAGTGTGGTACTGGCTTAAAAACAGACACAAAGATCAATAGAACAGAATAGTGAGCCCATAAATAAACCCATGCTTATATGGTCAGTTAATCTATGACAAAGAAGACAAGAATATACAATGGGTTTATACAAGAAGACAGCGTTGGGAAAACTGGACAGATACATGCAAAAAATTTAAACTATTCCACCTTCTTACACTATATACAAGAATAAACTCAACATGGATTAAATACTTAAATTAAGACCAAAACAGTAAAACTCCTAGAGCACATAGGCAATACATTTTGTGATATTGCTTTTAGTAATATTTTTTTTCTGATATACCTTCTTGGGCAAGTGAAATAAAAGATAAAATAAACAAATTGGACTACATCAAACTACAAAGATTTTGCACGGCAAGGAAAACTGTCAACACAAGGAAAAGACAACCTACTGACTGGGAGAAGATATTCATCAATGATACATTCTATAAGGAGTTAATACCCAAAATGTATAAAGCACTCATACAACTTAACACCAAAAGAACCCCCAATCAATTCAATTAAAAAAATGGGCAGAGGACCTGAAAAAACATTTCTCCAAAGCAGACATACAGATGGCCAATAGACATGAAAAGATGCTCAGTGCCACTAGTTATCAAAGAAATGCAAATTAAAACCACAATGCTGTATCACCTCACAGCTATCAGAACAGCTATCATCAATAAGTCAACAAACAATAAGTGTTGGTGAGAATGTGGAGAAAAGAGAACCCTTGTGCACTGTTGGTGGGAATGCAAATTGGTGCAACCACTATGGAAAACAGTACGGAGGTTCCTCAAAAATTAAAAATAGAACTACCTTATGACCTAGAAATTCCACTTCTGGGCATTTATCTGAAAAATCCAAAACAGTACTTCGAAAAGATATATGTTCCCTATATTTGTTGCAGTGCTATTCACAACAGCTAAGATATGGAAGCAACTTAAGTGCCATCAACAAAAGATTGGATAAAGCAGAAGTGGTACATATATACAATGGAACATTACTGGGCCATAAAAAATTAAATCTTACCATTTGCAACAACATGGATGGACCCGGAGAGTATTATGCTAAGTAAAATAAGTCAGGCAGAGAAAGAAAAATACCATATGATCTCACTTACATGTGGAATATAAAGAACAAAATAAATGAATAAACAACAGAAGCAGACTCATAGATACAGAGAATAAACTGATGGTTGCCAGATGTGAGGTGGGTTGGGGATCTGTATAAAAAAGGTGAAGGGATAAAAAGGTATAAATTTGTAGTTACAATATATTCATAAGGATGCAAAGTACAGCATAAGGAATATAGTCAATAATATTATAATAACTATATATGGTGTCATAACTAAGTATGGTGGGTACTAGACTTATTGGGATGACCACTTTGTAAATTATATAAATGTCTAACCACTATGCTGTTCACCTGAAACTAATATAAAATAATACTGAATGTCAACTGTAATTAGAAAAAAAAAAAAAAAAAGATCCACAAAAATCAATCAATCAAGCTTTACTATCTACCTGCAAACAGGTGGCAGTAGAGCATGTAAAAGGGGGCATGCTTCCTATTTTTCAGATTTACTTTTTTCTAAAGGGAAATTGTGGCAAAATGATGACAAATAGTTTTGGATTTGCAATGTTATTCCTCGCTTTATATAATGACTCAGCTTTTAAATTGTAAATCATGAATTCTAAATGGCTTGTACTTAATCTACCTATAAAATATGTAAAGTTTATGAATTTGAATCATCATCCCAAACAGGAAGGAATACAAACTCAATTCATATATTTGGAGGAAATTATATTTTGGAGGGACAATCAACAGTAATATATTTCTGCAGCAAAATGTATGCTGAACTATCAATTTCTTTGAAAACTTAGTTTCAGACAACATGAAGAAATAGCATATAATTATAAATAAAATTTATATTGATTTAAACCTTGTAAATGATGGTGTGTGAAATTAAGAAAACTAAACAGAAGATAGATTTAGGTATACAAATAAATACATTTTTAAAACACTTTTAAATAGCATAATGTTAAATGAGATAATGCAAACAGAATGTCTAATAATACAGAATAAAGATACAATACTTTAAAATGTGTATATAAGCATACACATGCTGTGTGTGTATATGCATTCATGAAAACATGCATGTATTCATACACAATATTTCTGTGTGTATAGATTGTGACTACTTAAAGCATATTCCTTTGAAAAGTGACAGGGCATCAATATTGCCCAGTTTGTGTTGGTTTGTATATTTTCTTTTTTTGTTGTTGTTTTTTGCAAAATATAAATATCAAGGAAATTGAACCCTATCTCTAATAATAACTACACATAATTTCCAAATTATTCATTTTCGATTTGTGCTTCTCAGTGTCATCATAGATTCAAGGTTTTCTACCTAAACAGAGAAACCATAGGCTTTTGTAGGTAAATCCCAATTCTGACATTTACTCGTATGATCTTGGGGAAGCTATTTAACCTTTCTGAATTTCATTATTTTCAAGTATTAAAGCAAACAAAACAAGTAAATAAACTATCTAGCATGCTATTGTGAAGATTAAATGAGATAAAATATAGGCAAGAGATAGACAGTCAATAAGGATTAGTTCTCTGCCCTCTACCCTTGATGGTAATTCTTTGCTTATGTCTTTAGAATTATGTTCTTTTTAAGAGTGTTAGTTTATTGAGGGAAAACCCAATGTCAGGCTATCAAGGTCCTACATATTACAAATTTATAAATATACTGTTGTAATTTTCAAAAATTATAAGTCTAAATTTATAAATCTAAATTCCTAGAACATTCATGATATCTTACATTAACTTAAATTTATAATCTCGGTCCTCGTCCTCCTTCTCAAAGTCACTGATAACTGAATCCAATATAGATATAAAATATTATTTTATTACCAAACTACTCTAAAGAAATGATCTACAGTTATTAAAAGATGAGAAGAAAAGTTAGACATTATTTTTACCATGGTCATTTTAGAGCAGATTGAATCTCAAGGTCACCAAAATATTTATGAAAGTTCCTGTATATCTATAATGTTCTACCATACTCCACTTCTACAATTACATGTGGAAATACAAAATTTCAAGACCTTCATTTCTATGTTATAGAAATGAATGATGGGTAAATAAATATAAATTAATAATAATAAAACAATTATTTTATTAATTTACAATCCCAAATTATAGGATTCAATTCAGAGTTCCATCTGTACTCTTTCTGAAGTCTGAAAACTACGCTGTAAATTAACACTTATTTCTTATCCAGTGGCTGATAAAACCTGATTCATTCTAAAATCTCTGAAGTAAATAAAAGCCAGTTGTACCTACTTAACATCTCTTTAAGAAATCTGATAAGATTTCTCAATAGTTCAATGACATGTAATTTTTTACACTCCAATTGAGCTAGTAACCTACAGGGACATATAAGATTCGGTAGAATGAGGAGGGGTGTAGCTGCTTTGTTTTCATCATCTTCTACAGAGGCTGGACAGTACTCACAGCTGACATGATGAGCTCTCCCCCCAGGCTCTGGATCTCAGCTTTAACTTGACTGCAGATTTTCAGTTGGTGAGAGTAGAACTTAATCTGTTCTAGGTAGGCCAACAAATCCTGTTTGCATGATGGATCTGGACACTAAATACGCAAAAAAGATAGAAATGGAAATAGCAAAATAAATAATAAGTAGATCAAAATGACTAAATATTGACATTATGATACCTTCTCAGACAGCAACTTTATTTTCATTGTGCCCCACTTTTCAGATTAAGCCCATGTTGATTCTGATACGCTTCTGCCATTAGAAAAATTTATTCATGTTTTGACCTTAATTACGTCAGCATAAACAAAAGAAATAAAGGAATTTCCAGATGTGAAAAGATACACAAAATAATGTCTTTAATTTATGATAAGGTTAGAAATCTTCAGATTACATTTTTTGGTAAATCTAAAAATGTAATTATTCCTTTGACTTAAAGTTGCTATTAGAATAATCCTGGGAACCTATAGTTCTGCATTGTCTGAGCTTCGTTATTTGCTTGAGTATTAAAAAAACACACAAACATCTGCAACAAAACATATATTATGTTCTCTTACTTTCAGTATTTCATGCCTTAACTATTACAGACAAAATAAATCATTTTCACCTCAGATAACAGCTGTGGATCTACCTGGAGCCAAGAAACAGATGGCATCCATGTTTTAGAGACATATCAAATTTCTTTACTAAAAGCAGTATCCTACATTATATTATCTTCTGTAAGGAACTTCCTGGAGTACAGTTTTGAGCTTCATCATAATGTGATAAATATCTGTGATCAGTGTTTAATATTTGTGTACTTTCTCCTATGCAGTTATAATAGATTTTTAAAACCTCAACAACTTAATTCTACTTTAAATACATTTTTGTAAGGATGGTGAAATATGGAGAGTGACATTTTGAATTTGAATTTTTTTTTTTAGTTTCAGGTGTAAAAAACAATGTAACAGTTAGACATTTACACCCCTTACAAAGTGATGACACCCCCTCCACCAATCTACTACCCCTCTGACATCGTGTATAGCTGTTACAATTCCATTGACTCTATCCCTTATGTTGTATATATATGTGATTATACTCATAGTTGACGTTCAATCTTACTCAGCTTCAGGTGTACAGCACAGTGTTCAGGCATTTTATGCAAAAGTATCCATTGGAACATTACTTATAATAGCAAAATTTGTAAATAATTAAATGTCCTACAATAGTGAAAGATTAAATGCTCTCTAATGTGATATTATATAGTCTCAAGAAAATAATATTTTTAAAAGTTGTGGTAAAATGTTTCTTGGAAGGTAAAAATTCAGTATTTAAAATTTCATATAATGCCTCAAATTGTGTAAAAAATATATGGTTTCAATTTGTGCTAAAAAATATAATACTGCAAAATAAATATGTGAAAATAGTAAACATAAGACAACCAATAATTTTCATTTTCCTCATATTTTACATATCTTAAAATAAACACATTACTTTTCAAATTATACAAGTGTTATTATAAAAAAAAAACCAAAAAACAAACTTTAATTCTAGTGGCCTAAATTGCTAATTAAATGTAGGATAAAAAATCAGAACCATTCTATGCATACCTGCTTTTACCTAAAAGTCAATAAGCTGGAATGCTGTTGGAAAATTCCTGAGAATATCATTCTCTTTTATATTTGCTAAATGTACTAGTCTACATAGGTCCAGAATGTGTGGACAAGTTGAGAACCTGTGACCCTTGAGTAAAAGATAATTAACAAAGGTAGCAAAGAAATCAATTCTTCTGCAGAAATACTACCAATCTGCTAGATAAGCATAGACATATGAATGGATACAAAGATACATGATAACCAGCCATAGTGACAATCAGAGAAGATGATAGATCTTTACTTTAAGAGTGTTTCTTGAATTTTAAGCAAGGAAATAAGGGTAATCCCTCAAATCTCACCAGAAGGATTAAATTGTAACTAATAATAAGAAGAGACATGGGGGAGAAGGGAGAATAGAGGAGGAAGAAGGAAGTTGGAAGGGATTACCCCAATTTACAAATGAAAAAGCAGAAATTTAGAAAGTCTAACACTTTTCACAGGATTGAAGAGCTTATGCCAGAGGCAATATTTGAATCCATATCTATTTGCTTTCAAATCTATTTTATTTTAAATCACTAAACTTAAGAGAATCTGAAGTGTACTTTTTTCATCATAGAATACTGTGGGTTGCATAGTTTCAAAGAAAATTAAAAAAAAAAAAAAAAAAATTATGGGAAGACTATTTCTCCAGCACAATTCTGAAGTGAAGAGTGTTAGATTTTTTCAAAGACCAAAATTATTTACTTAGAATTACCTATAATGATGAAAGGGAAGTTATCTCATTGTTTTACCATAACAGAAAGTTGACTTTCATTAAGCATGTCCCATGTGCCACTCACTGTGCCATGTTCTTTACGTGTGTAATTCTAAGTCAGTCCTCCCAGCACCATTTTACTTAGAACTACTTATTGTCACTGTGAACATTTGCAAACTAAGTTTTTGATAGAGTATATGATTTATCTAAAGATTTGAACTTACTTTTCTCTGTTTCATTCACTGCACAATGATCTCTTCTACATGACATTTATTGAAAACACCATTTTCTTTGTGTGTTCTCCCTAATAGTCTTATCTATTCTTTGTTTTTATGGATGAACTCAATGACAACCCCTGAAATATACAGTGTTTATAGTATTCTAGATGCTTTGTCCATATTAACTCTTTCAATAGTCACACAACTCCATGAGGTAGGTTATTTCATTATCCCTCTTTAGCAAAGAAGGAAACTGAGGCACACAGAGGTTGATTGATTTGTCCAATTAATAAATAGTAGAGCCCGTATTCAAACTCATATCTGACTACACTTCTCTATTTCTACAGTCTGGTCTAGGAACGATATTAGTCTTCCTGCCAGTTATGCCTTATATAGCAAACAGTAATTGGCCACTCTGACTTGTAAGTTGGTTTACTAAATTGAGACTCTTATCTAGAAATTGTATGGAGGATTAGTGTGGATTTTTTTTTCCTTAATGACCAGTACCACTATACAACTTCTGATAAAATTGAACTTGTAAATTAGATAACAGATTCTTAACCAGTAACCAATGTTGCAATTGCCCAATAAAACATACAGTCTCCCTCAAGGGACTCTTTCAAAACCATATTAGAAGAGTTTAGAATTCGGTTAAAGGAAGAATGAGTCAAATGAGTAGAAAATTTGAAGGTGAACTTTGGAAATTAAATGTTATTTGATCCAGATTTACCCTTCATTCCCAGAATTGATGAGAATCGTGGTTACAACTAACGATGATAGTCAAATTTATAACTGAAGCAGAAAAACCCACTAATTGGTAAATTACAAACTATAAAATTTATTAAAACTTTCTTTCCTATTGACACTTGGAAAGCTTTTCTGAGTGAGTTTTGCTTACCTAGACACAGATTCAGGAGAATGAATCATTCCCATTTTAAGAATGCTCTTCTACTATTTGCCAAACCTTGTCTATTAAAGTCAAATAAAATTACATATCTATATGAAAGTAATAGAAAAAGTGTGGGTCCTAGATTTGTAGAACATTCTTTCCCTTGACTTTTTAAAAATAAAATTTGCATAAAAATAACTTTTAAAGGAACTCTGATAGGAACTTTCAGGCAAGTCAAGTGGTAGAATATCATAACACACTTTGGTTATTTCTTAGTTTATTAAGATAGGAGATACTGACCAAAACATCTGGTTAGCTTTTTAATGCACAGTTCTTTTTTTTTTTTTTAATTTAAATTTTATAACCACTGGGACACTCACTACAGGCAAGCAGATGGCATGTTTTCTCATGATAAACCAGCTTTCACTCTTCTAGTAAAATGCTTGGTACCGACACCAAATACGTATTTAGCAATGAGAGGAAAAAGTGAAAACCATTTATTACTTTCAGCTTAAGTTTTAAGAATAAATTAGCAACGTGGATACTTTAAACACGTTTATTCCATAAGATTAGCTTCTCCCCACCCCCGCCCCACATTGGGATATAAACTTTATTTAAGAAACATTTAAAATGACTTTTGCAATTACAGACAACAGTTTAATTTCTGCTAAGCTGGTAAAATTTGTTAACAAAAAGTATTAGGTGTCATTGTGTATTGCTAGGATAGAAATTTCAAGCAACCAATGATAGAAAAAGCACTCTGTATCCATGACCTTTCCCTTCCTAGGACTCATTTCTCTCCCTGTGTACTCCAACCCAGAGGCTATCTCATTTCATCTTCCTCAGGGTCACAGATCATCAATGATCCCATCCTTTTCTTCACTTTTAATATCTTGTTTTCCTAGCCTTGAATCTATAAACATAAAATCTCTCAAACAATAACCCTTCCTCAACCCTGTAATCCCATCTCTCTCTCTCTCTTTGTTCACAAACATGCTTTTTACTGTCCCTATTGTTTTTCTCAGTTTTTGTTCTTGGACATCTTTTTCACTCTTACCTTCTTCTTGGATAATAGTATATACTGCTCTGGCTTTGTCTATCACTTCCAAAATAAAAAAAATTACTAAATTTCTATCATCTAACCTTGTCTTCAGAAGCTCATATACCTGTTGTGTTTGCCCATCTCATTGTCTTATCAACATTTCACTCAACACATGAAAACTTCAATTATCTCATACTCCATCTTGCCTACTATAAAACCACTTTTCTTGTTTTATTAACTACCTCAATAAAGAGTGCTTTCTCCCTCTCTCCCATCTATTAAATTTGGTTAGTCATTAATTCAAGATGATTCTACATCTAGAAATCTCAGCATACTTTGAAAGTGTTTCTTCTTTGCTATGCCTATCTTTGCTGCTCATTAGCAAACTGAGGTTTCTAAAACACAGAATAGAAGGGTATCCTAGGGAAATATGGTTAAAAATACAGTGGAACCTTTTAATGATATCAGAGATGAAGGACAGTACAGACTCATATGATGTACACTGACCATGCTGACTTGTGAGAGTTATATTTGAGAAACTACAGTTTGGCAGTTTTCAACACATAGATGTTGTTTAAACATAAAATATATATGCTGTTCAAATTTTGTCATATCTCCCAAGTTAGACTAATATTATCTTGAGTTTAAAAATTGTTTCCAGTTCATTTTTAGTTTCAACTTGGTTTGAACATACAGCCATTGAGAAAATCCTATTAAAATTAAATAATAAATACAATAAAATTAAATAATAAAATGCAATAAAAATTAAAAACAAATATGTTTTCCATCTTCATCAATACTCCTTTCTTTTAGTAAGTGTAAATTTCTGTCCAATTTTACTTTTTAGCTTTATGTTGACTTCCTTGAGAAATTCTCAAAAGGACTGACTTCCCTATATGTTAGATTACAACTCAAAAAATAGTATCTCCTTTCCTGATACCTGAAATTTGTTAACTGAAGAGTTACTTGGGTTGACACAAACATAAAAATGTTTTACCCTAGTATAGCATAAAGATGTGAAAAGGATGGTGAAAAGGTAACTCAGGCAAATTTTGATTATTTAGCATTTTGGTTAAAGATAGCCAGCTATCTGTAAAGAGAAATTTTCATCAATCTTTTTCCTCTCTTTTACCAAATAGCCCTCCTCCTAGAACCTACAACAGGTTACTTTTGGTTCCTAGGGCCACAGTTTTGCATCTATGAAATAAAACTGAATATATCATCATCCTTAAGGCATTTAAGGCATTGTTTCATGGAAAATGACAATGACCAAAAAAGGGGGAAAATCGTAAAACAGCATGCTTTTAACAGCAAACTATTGCTTTAAGGATGCAAACAGATGAAACATTTCAGTATTTATCTATTCTTATTTAATTCCTGAGAACCTGATATGCATTTATTTATATAAAGTATGGGTTCATTAATCTGGAGAACAAATCTAAGTATCAATATCTCTGCTCAAAATAAATTTCAGACAGATAATCACATCAAAATACAAATATTGTCACAAGATGCATCTAGGATTAAATCCATAAGAGACTGGTTAGAATGACATAATGAACGCTTCAGAAGTTTCATTTTAATATACCTTTATTACAAAAAAATGTTTGACTCTAACAACATCAGCAGGGAAACAATTGAAATGAGGCTACCCATGGCAATATTTTGTCAAAATATCAATATAAATTACATTTGTAGATTGTTTGTTCATAGTTGAGTGCATTGTCTATGATTTGACTTGTAATTCTCTATCTTTTTAAATGTCATCTTTTCTTGAATTAGCATTGGTTTTCAATGTATTTAACACTGAAATTTCATTTTAATTTTGTTAAGTTATGATTAGGTAGGAATACTCAGTAATCTAGATATCTTTGCTTTGGCAAAAAAATTACAATGAAGGATTATTAGGCTTCAGATACACCACCCCGGAGTTAACAAGTCTAAATTTTTCCTCTCCTTGTAGACAACATTTTAGCAGATGAAATTTTATTTTGGGTCCCACTCACCTCTTTTTTATTCATGGTACATTGCTTCTGCAACTAATTGGTTTATTTCTGTGTATTATTCTTTATGAGGTATTATCCAGTTCATTTAAATAGAGGAATAGAAGGAAATGTGTACCAAGAGTCTGGAATCTTGGATTTGTAGGAGGGGTACTTCTCCAACTTCCCATTCTCTGTGTTTGTTAGGAAAATGTTTAGAAATTGTGATAACAAACAACATCCTGTCCGTTAGGAATATACTGTCCAATGGATACAATATACCAGATTTCTGCTGGATTTAAATAATACGGTCTTGGATGACATATGTAACCCACCACAACATCTTAACACAATTCTAAAGCCAATTCTTAAGACAATTCGAAAGAGAGGTTGAATGATTGGGAAAAAGTAACTTTATATGAGGGTTCTAGATGTTAAAACAGAAGGTTTTTGTTCATCTCTGCCTTGCAAGCCAGGTAATAGCAATGCCTGAGCAGTGAACTCTATGTGCTTACACACAATAAACATACCTACATAAACACTGTGAAAATCACCTTTTTATATCATTCAATTGTATTCTATTATTAAATTTAGGTATTATTCTCTGTCTACATTTTTTAATGTTTAATCTATTAAACAATATGAGAAGCACAGTCCTAGACAATCTCCCCAGATGATCACTATAATGAGTCAGTTTTTCTTTTCTCATTTTTGATTCTTCAGAACCCTACCTGTTCAGAACAAAAGTAATTTATTTGAAACTACTTTACTATATGAAGTGAGAAAATCCAGAGAGTCATCCATGATTCTTCATTAGTCAGAGAAGTTACATGGAAATGAAACAATACTTCTGCTTTCTTCAATAAAATTTGGATAATGCTAAAAACAATGGTATCATTTAATAAATCATTTATAAAAGTACCTACTGTGAGGTCATTTGACCCAATCAAAGGAGAATATTATCAATATAAGAAAAAATTTAAAAATGACACAATTATTTGAACTTGGAAAATTGTGCATTCCAACATAAAGAGAGGCACATTGGTAGGAAGCATTAAGTATTTAAAAAGTTATCAGTACACGTCAATCTGTCTAATGCATTATGGTTTCACTTATTCTGTTACTGTTTAGTCTCTCTCATAAAAATGAATGGAATCAAATTCTAAACTATACTTCTGCACAGCAAAAGAAATCATCGACAAAATAAAGAGGCAACCAACTGAATGGGAGAAGATTTTTTGCAAACAGTGCCTCCAGTAAGGGGCTAATATCCAAAATATACAAAGGAACTCATGCAACTCAACAACAAAAAAACAAACAACCCAATTGAAAAATGGGCAGAGGACCTGAAGAGACATTTCTCCAAAGAAGACATACAAATGGAAATAGACATATGAAAAAATGCTCAACATCACTAATCATCAGAGAAATGCAAATCAAAACCACAATGAGGTATCACCTCACCCCAGTCAGAATGGCTATCATCAACAAGACAAATAGTAACAAGTGTTGGAGAGGCTGTGGAGAAAAAGGAACCCTCATACACTGTTGGTGGGAATGCAAACTGGTGCAGCCATTATGGAAGGCAGTGTGGAGGTTCCTCAAAAAATTACGAACAGAATTACCATATGACCCAGCAATCCCTCTCTTGGGTATCTACCCAAAAAATCTGAAAACATTTATACATAAAGACACGTGTGATCCAATGTTCATTGCAGCTTTGTTTACGGTGGCCAAGACATGGAAACAACCAAAATGTCCTTCGACAGATGAATGGATAAAGAAGTTGTGGTAGATATACACAATGGAATACTATTCAGCGGTAAGAAAAGACGATATAGGAACATTTGTGACAACATGGATAGATCTTGAGAGTGTAATGCTGAGCGAAATAAGTCAGACAGAAAAAGCAGAGAACCATATGATTTCACTGATATATGGTATATAAACCAAAAACAACAGAAGAACAAGACAAACAAGTGAGAAACAAAAACTCATAGACACAGACAATAGTTTAGTTGTTACCAGAGGGTAAGTGGGGTGGGGGGTGGGAGATGAGAATAAGGGGGATCAAATATATGGTGATGGAAGGAGAACTGACTCTGGGTGGTGAACACACAATGGGATTTATAGATGATGTAATACAGAATTGTACACCTGAAATCTATGTAATTTTACTAACAATTGTCACCCCAATAAATTAAAAAAAAATTCTAAACTATAGAAATCCATAGGAAGATTTGGGTTTCAGTCATTTATTCATACTAGATTTTGAATTATATTAGGATGGAGTTTTTTTGTTTGTTTTCTGGTGCTTGATAGAGTTTGTTTTTAACTGTAAATACTAAATACTAAGACAGATTAATAAAATGTTTATAATGTTTAAAGTGGCAAGCCACTGAATACATACATATATTAATATACATATATACATATATATGTATATGAATGTTTTAAAATATTTGTTATTATTGCCCCTTATTTGTTTTTCTACCCTTATATCCACAAATATAATATCTAATAAGAAAAAGTTCTTCATGTTCCAAGAAACAGAGGACAAAAAGAGTAAATAATAAGCAGCAGCCCGATACAGTTATCCTCAAAGTATGTAAGCAAGAAATCATATGGAATAGTTGCCATGCCAAAAGGAAAGTGCTTTTTCCCAAATGGAGATAAATATGCATTATAAAGTTGAATAATATCAAAACTGCAAAGTATACTATATTCTCAGTTTGAAATATTAATTAAATATTTCAATACATTAAAAAACTGATCGATTTTTCCATTGAAGTTAGACAAAATGTAACTTTGATAATGTAGTTGCTGCTTAGAAAATTGAAATGTAGATGAGAGAAGTGTAAAAAAAGTGTTTAAAGCATTAGACTCTATAAAAACTATAAACTTTCACATTTTACATCTTCACTTTAGTACATTAATAATCACTACATGTCTTGCAATTTTACATAGAATGCCAGTATATATTGCTGACACAGAAAAGCTAACATAGTAAAATTTTGGAAAGTATTGATTTTTGAAAAGCAAAACTAAGAAATCTAAGGCCTCAAGAAAAAAAAACACAAAAAACTATCATTGGCTATTACAGCCAATTAAAATAATTGGAGTATATTTGAAACTCAAAAAGCCGATATTTTAAATAATTTGAATGTATTTGAAGCTCAAAAATCTTAGAAATAGGGAAATATGACCACTATTACTGATACCCTAAGAAATAATTTAGCTTCCTTAGAATGAACTGTCCACTACTTGTGTATTAATTATTCAAAAAAATTAAAAAATAATTCAATAATAATAAAAAACAATCCAACAGAGAAAAAAACCCAACTTTTTTCTAATCATACTGAAATGGCAGGACACAATTAGCATAGACTTTCATCACATCTACTTGTGGAAAACTCACCTGATTTGCAATCTGCCGAGCGAGGACATCCATCCTTGATCCTGATTCTGATATCATTTTAGCTGCATAAATCACATCAGTTGTGTGCTTTAGTGGCCCTTTGCCCCTGAAAGTAAAATAATGCATGTGACTTGTAGTGGTTCATGCTAGCGCGCACACACACACACACACACACACACACACACACGATTTGCATCTGAAAAGTACTGGCCATTAGCTTTACATACTTCAATTTTAGACAGGCCTTAATTAGACTTTGGTACTAAATGAAAAAAAAAAGTGAAGGCCTATTATAATAAGATTCAGAAAATACTGACAAGACAATGGACTATTTATTTGATCTTCATTCCCAGGTTTTTCTTACAGCAACCTCAGTCCAGAATTACTCTTGGAGGACATAGATACCTCAAGGCAGAAGTATTTTCCTGATCGTGGGAGGAAACACGCGATTTTAAATATTATATATGTTCAACAGTGTGTTTTGATCAGCAAGGGCTACTTTTAGTCTTTCTCTTTTTAATCCTTTTTCACAGTCTTTCAGTTAATTGCATTTTATTTTTATCACATTATAGCTCCTCTACAATTAATTCATAGAAATAGCATAGTTGAGTATGAATCTGGAGTCACACTATCTTGGACTTTATCCCAATAACAGACCACTTCTTTCTATTTGTGTAAGTCAATCAAGTTACTTACTTTGTGCGTCAGTTTGCTTGGTGGTAATAGGAGCATCTGCCACATGGAATCATTCTAAGGATTACATGAATTCAATTCTATAAAGTGCTCAGAACATTGCTTTAAACAAAGCAAGCATTCAAAACTACAAGTTGTTATTGGTGTGATGGTTACTTTAAAATAATCTTGGTTCCTAATGCAATAAAATAAAAGTTGGGTTTATTTAAGGATTTTGAACCCAAGAATAAAAAAGTACACTTCTTACATTTTTGTAATGGGATGAGATAAGGAGGTATTTTGTCTATCTTCTCTTCCCTCAAATATAAATAATTACCTGAATAAATGTAACTGTTCCAACCACCTAAAACCACTCCTCTACCTATTTATTTATGTCCAATTCCTAACCCTCTACTGAGTGTTCTAATTATTTGGGTTCTGTTCCTGGTTCCTAGCAGAAAATACAACCCTGAAGGCAGTGCTCACTAACACAATTGTTTTGATGCTTCCACAGGCGTGAGGTGAGTGAGGGAGGTGGGAAGGAGGAATAAATTTGTCAGGGTGACAAAAGGAAAATTTTTTTCTTATTAATTTTTATTAAATTTATTGGAGTGAGAGTGATTAGTAAAATTATACAGGTTTCACGTGTACATTTCCATAATACATTATCTATATATTGCATTGTGTGTTCACCACCCAGAGTCAGTTTTTCTTTCATCACAATATATTTGATACCCTTTATCCTCTTCTGCCACTCCTCTCATCCCATCCTCTACTAACGACTAAACTGTTCCTGTGTATCTGAGTTTTTCTTTATCCTGTTCATTTGTTGCTTTCAGTTTTATATCCCACCTATGAGTGAAATCATAAGGTTCTTGATCTTTCTGTCTGACTTATTTCACTTAGCATGATAATCTCAAGATCCGTCAGTGTTGTCACGAATAATATTATTTCATTTTTTCTTTTGACTGAGTAATATTCCATTGGATACATGAGATCAAAAAATTAAGTTTGCAAACTCACCCTAGAAAGAGTGCTACATACCTTATTACTGAACATCACTATGGTCACCTTTGAAGTACTCCCCTTGGGAAGCTGTGCACTGAGGACAGTGCCTAGTCCACCCTTCAAAGCAATTTTGGAATTCTTTTTCTGGAATGGCCATCAGAGCTGTCATCATGTTACCCTTGATGTCCTGAATGTCATCAAAATGTCCTTTCAATATTTCTTTTATCTTTGGGTTAAGAAAGAGTCATTGGGGGACAGATCAGGTGAGTAGGGAGGCTGTTCCAATGCAGTTATTTGTTTACTGGCTAAAAACTCCCTCATAGACAGTGCCAAGTGAGCTGGTGCCTTGTCGTGATGCAAGAGCCATGAATTGTTGGTGAAAAGTTCAGGTCATTTAACTTTTTCATGCAGCCTTTTCAGCACTTCCAAATAGTCAACTTGGTTAACTGTCCACTTGGTACAAACTCATAATGAATAATTCCTCTGATATCACAAAAAAGGTTAGCAACATCGTTGCAACAAGTTGGCAAGCTTAATTGTCAGACCTCATATGTAACACATCTTCCTTACCCAATTAACTATGGAAGGACACTTCAGTTCTTTCCACGTTTTGGCCACCATGAATAAAGCCGTGATGAACATAGGGACACATATATCTTTTTAGATAAATATTTTCAGATTTTTGAGGTTGATACCCAGAAGAGGGATTGCTGGCTTATATGGTAATTCTATTCTTAATTTTTTTGAGGAAACTCAATACTGTTTTCCATACTGGCTGTACCAATTTTCATTCCCACCAACAGTTATGAGGGTTCCCTTTTCTCCACAGCCTCTCAAATACTTATTATTACCTGCCTTCTTGATAATAGCCATTCTAACAGTTGTGAAGTGGTATTTCATTGTGATATAATTTACATTTCTCTAATAACTAGTAGTGACGATGAGCTTCTTTTCATATATCTGTTGGCTGTTTGTCTTTTTGGAAGAAGTGTCTATTCAGGTACTCTGCCCATTTAATCAGATTTCTTGTTTACTTTTTTGTCATTGAGTTGTATGAGTTCTTTATGTATTTTGAACATTACCCTCTTATTTAAGGTGTTGTTTGCAAATATCTTCTCCAATTCAGTTGGTTGCCTCTTTGCTTTGTTGATGGTTTTGCTGTGCAGAAGCTTTTCAGTTTGATATAGCCCCATTCATTTATTTTTGCTTTTACTTACCTTGCTTTTGAGGTCAAATTCACAAAATCCTCTCTAAACCCAAGGTCCATAAGTTTATACTTATGCTTTCGTCTATGAAATGTATTGTTTCACGTCATATGCTTAGTTAGGTTTTTGATCCATTTTGAGTTAATTTTAGTATATGGTGACAGATAGCAGTCTAGTTTTGTTCTTTTGCATGTGGTTTTCTAATTTATTGAAGAGGCTTTCTTTTCTCCACTGTATGTTTTTGGCTCCTTTGTCAAAAATTATCTGTCCACATACATGTGGGTTTGTTTCTGGGTTCTCAGTTCTACTCCATTTGTCTGTGTGTCTTTTCCTGTCAATACCATACTTCTTTGATTCTTGTCATTTAGTAGTACAAACTGAAGACAGTGAGTATGATACCTTCAGCCTTTTTTTTTTTTTTTTTTTCTTTCTGAGGATTGCTTTGGCTATGCAGGGTCTTTTGTGATTCCATACAAATCTGATGGTTTTTTGTTGCATTTCTTGAAAAAATAAATGCCATTGGGACTTTGATAGGGATTGCATTAAATCTATATACTGCTTTGGATAGTATGGCCACTTTAACTATGTTGGTTCTTCCAATCCAAACACAGAAAAATCTTCCCAACTCTTTGTGCCTTCTTCAATTTCTTTTAATAATTTCTTACAGTATACGTGTATAGTTCCTTTACATCCTTTGATAGGTGTATTTATAGGTATTTTATTCTTTTTGTTTAAACTACATAACGAATTTTTCTTTCTTCATTTCTTTTTCTAAAATTTCATTGTTAGTATATAGGAATGCAATTGATTCATGTACATTGATTTTATGCCCTGCAAATTTACTGTATTTGTTTAGTATTTCTAGTAGTTTCTAATGGAGTCTTTAGGGTTTTCTATACAAAAAATCATGTAGTCTGCAAAAAGTGACAATTTGAATTTGTCATTCCCAATTTGGAGGCCTTTTATTTCTTTCACTTGCCTGATAGCTCTGGCTAAGACTTTCAATACTATGTTGAATAAGTGGTGAGAGTGGTATCCTTATCTTGTCCTTGATTGTACCAAAAAAAATGCTTTTAATTTTTCACCATCAAGTTTATTAGCTGATGGTTTGTAGTATATGGTCTTTATTATGTTGAGGTACTTTTATACATGGGTGCTGTATCTTGTCAAGTAATTTTTCTTCATCTATTGATATGATCATATGACTGTTATCCTTTATTTATGTTTTTATGTGGTGTATCACATTGTTCAGTTTGCATATATTGAAACATCCTTGAGCTCCTGGAATGAACCCCATTTGATTGTGATCTATAATCTTTTTAATGTATTGTTGTATTCTATTTTCTAGTATTTTGTTTACAATTTTTGAGTCTGTATTCATCAGAGATATCGGTCTGTAGTTTTCTTTTTGTGTGTTTTCGTTACCAGGTTTTAGTATCAGGGTGATATTGGCCTCATAAGGTAAGTCAGGAAGTATTGATTCTTCTTCAGTTTTTTTGGAATAATTTGAGGAGGACAGGTATTAAATCATCTTTGAATGTTTGGTAGAATTCACTAATGAAGCCACCTGGGCCTGGAATTATTGCTTTTGGGGAGGTTTTAAATGGTTGTTCCAATTTCCTTACTATTGATGGGTCTATTTAGATTTTCCAATTCTTTGAGATGCAGTCTAGGAAGGTTCTATATTTCTAAGAACTTCTCCATTTCTCCTATGTTATTTATTTTAGTGGCATATAGTATTTCATAGTATTCATGTATGATCCGATGTATTTCTCTTGGAGCTGTCATGACTTCTCTTTCATTTCTGATTTTGTTTATTTGTGTATATTTTCTTTTTTTCTTAATGAGTCTAGCCAGGGGATTGTCAGTTTTATTAGTTATTTCAAACAAACAGTTTTTAATTGCATTATTTTTTCTATTATTTTCAGTTCTCTATCTCATTTAATTCTGGTCTAATTATTATTCCCTTCCTCTTGCGGACTTTGGGTTTCGTTTGTTCTTCTTAGTTCTTTAAGATGTAATGTTAGGTTGTTTATCTGGGTTTTTTCTTGTTTCTTGACATAGGCCTGTAATGATATAAATTTCCCTCTTAATACTGTTTTTGCAGTGTCCTAATAATTTTGATATTTCATTCTCATTTGTTTCTATGTATCTTTGAGCTCTCCTTTTATTTCTTCTTTGACCCAGACATTCTTTAGTACCATGTTGTTTAATCTCCACATATTTGTGGTGTTTCCCACTTTCTTATTGCCGTTGATCTCCAATTTCAAAGTCTTATGGTTAAAGAATATGCTTGGTATCATTTCAATCTTTTTAAATTTGTTGAGGCTAGTTTTGTGTCCCAACATATGATCTATCCTTGAGAATGGTCCATGTGCACTAGAATAGAATATATAGTCTGGTGTTCTGGGATCGTATGCTCTGTAAATGTCTATTATGTTTATTTGGCTTAATGTGTCATTTAAGGCTGATAGTTCCTTATTGATTTTCTGGCTGATGACCTATCCATATCAAGGGGGTAGTTATTGTGTTTTTGTCAGTTTCTCCCTTTAGTTCTGTTAGTTTATGTATTTTGATTTTTCCTGTTTGGGAGTATTTATATTCATAAGTGTTATGTCTTCTTGTTGTATTGTCCCCTTTGTCATTATAAAACGTCCATCTTTTCTTCTGTTACCTCTTTTTTTTTTTTTTACATTGAGGTCTATTTCATCAGGTATAATTATGGCTACACCACAAGAAAAGGAAGATTTTTGAGAAGCCAAAATAGAGTAGAGTTAGAAGAAGAGAATGAAAATAATAATCTCTGTCTATGCCTTATTTCTACCTTGGACTGGTCTCAATGGTTGCTGCCCTTATGCTAAATAAAATGAAATTTGTTATTAAAGGAAAATATCTGTTCATTAAAAAGATTATCAGTATGTAGTGATAAAAGACAGAGGGATTCATGCAAAGGTGAATGATCAGATTATTCTATACGTGAAAACCTGAACACCAAAACATGTGGGCCCTGTACGTCAAAAAGGCCCTTTCATTGTACTTTCATTGTACTTTTCCCATGGTGCCTTTCAAGTTTAATATAAGAACATTTTTCCTGTAGAAATGGAACCTCATGTCTAACACAATGAAAACCTGACCTCAGAAGATGGTTATCATCATACTTCTTCTCTTTAAATCTGCTGACACAAGTTGCTTTATAAAAAATAACATTAATCATTACATGATTTGAGTTGCTCTTATCAAATTTATATCAGGCAAGACTAGATGTTATGTACATGGTTATGCTCAAGAAAGGCATTGCATTTCATTATTTCTATGCATCTCCAGAGAAAGTTAAAGTTAAATAAAGCTGCCTAAGCTCCCAAAAGGCAATGCATCAATTTTCAAGGTCTTAAACAATAGACAAAGGTTGTTTCTAAGGAGAGCATCTAACACTCTCTTAGCTTATACAATGGACAAAGAATTATATCTAAGGAATACAGCTAATGCACCTTTCCCCTCAAAATAATATATTTCTTCATATAAAAACCCTAGGCCAATAAAGGGAAATTACCTCTAGCTTTAAATGCATACCTTATTATAAGACCACTATCTTAAACACATGGAGAACTTAAAAGTAACGATAATACATTATGACAGACCGTAATTATTCTCTTCCTCGTGTTCCTAATTAAATGTATTGCCTGGCAAGCTTCCTACTGAGTGCCAAACAAAATACACATTTTGCAAATGATTCCATATCATGCCAGGCTTCCAGAGGAAGCTGCAATTACTGAAACTATGATAAATTTTTAACATTCTCAGCCTGAAATGTGCTATGTAATGAAGGCTTTTTAAATTGGGAAATACATTCAAAGGTTGTTTGCTGCCTTCATTTTCATAATGGGTTCTCAGGATCTCCTGTCAGCAAATTGTGTCTTAAATCATTGAGTTTGGATCCTGGAGAGAAAGAAACCCAAAAGGAGGAGCAGGTAGATGTTGGAAATATTTTAAAGAAACTGCAGGTCAGAAATCTTTAATAAATAGTGGTGACAATAATAATCGATTGATAGATTCAAAAGGAGGGCAGATCAAGCTCTGGCATAGAGTCTGTCAATTAATCATTAAATTACAGGTTAGAAGGTACACTAGGAAAGCCTCCAACAAACCCACAATGTTGATGCCATTAAATTTTTTACTAATGCAAGTGAAAGAGATACCTTTGGGACTTAATTGATTAGTGCAACATAAACCTTTCAGTTATTTTTGCACTGCCTAACCTTGACTTCCATTCTTCTCCTGGTCCTCACCTGATTTCTGGCATCTACCATTCCCTTCTTTCTCCTAATAAGCACAAGTAATAGGAAGATGGCACAGCTGATCAGTAACAGCTCAACCAACTAGGGATCTGGTTTAATAATAGAAAATCTCAAAGAGTTTCATGCACTTATTTTGCATTTTTAAGGACAAAGAATATTTTTGATACAATTTGGTATTTTCTGCTACTGATTAAAGACAAAACAAAAAAGCTTAATTATATACTTTGTACTTTGTAGCCCCTAAATCTTCAGTAACATAATATCATTCCCCATAAAGTCCAAAATTTTTCTTTTTAATCTTTTTTTCCTTTGATATTTATATATAAGTCCATGACAGAGTGGTTAACTTAATAGATAAAAACAATGATATCATATATTTTGTTCCATGATAGTAGTTAACACACTTATCATTTTCTGTGTGTTAGGCACCCTTTCATAAATAAACTCATTTGATAACCCTATGAGTTTAGGATTATTATTATCCTCATCTCCTAGGTGAGAAAACAGGAACAGAAACCAGAGAAGTTAAATTTATCTTTTATCAAGTTACACAGATATTAAGTATTGCAGATGGGTTTTGAACTCAGGCATTCTGCCTACAGAATCTGCTTTTAATGATTAGCATATACTGCTTCAAATAAAACAAGATAAAATTAAATTATTAAAAAGATCATCTTAGACATTGAAGGGAGTTTCCATGAATGCAACAAAGAGCTAAGATGAGGGCTAGATTTAGGTGTTGGGTAGTTAGGAGGTACACTAAGACTGACTAGATTACACAAAACACAACATAACATAAATCTCAGTGAACACAATATAAATCTGTGTCCCAGTTCCAACAAAATAAAAATGTACTACATTACACAGGCTTTTTAGGATCATGGTGGATAGTTGAAATAGCACCAGTAGTCTATGGTCCTGAGATGTTTTTATTGAGGTATTATTATTTTTCTTTATGACTTATACTGGCACCTTTCCTTCCTCTCCTTTTCTTCCCAGATTCTAATCATTAAATTCAAACTCAGCCATTACTAACACATGAATAGATGAGAGATTGCACTTTGATGCTTATTTATATTGCAATAAGTAGAACTTTTATCTGAGAATCTTAGCATTAGACGCTTATTCTATTTTATTCTAACACCCAAATTTAATGCTACAATAGAGTGAAATGAATATGAAGCTGGGAAATACTTTTGTCTGCATTCTGGTACTGCCACTTATTAGCCATGTAGCTTTGAGTAAATTACTTAGTTGGTCTGAGCTTATTTTCTCTTCAATAGAATAATGATTGTGGTACTTACCACATGGTAAAGCTACATAAAATCATACATTTTACATAATATTTGGCATATTTAGGTGCTTAGCAAATTTTAAGTTTTTTTCTTTCCCTTATCCCTTTACAGGTAATGCTATTTTATTTAAAAATGACCTTTTTAACTTTTATTTAATAATTATGTTACTTGCCAGACAATATGACCTGACTTAATTGAGTTCCTTTTTACACCATAATATCATTTTATGCACACACACACACACACACACACACACACACACACACACATTATGAAATCTATACACCTATGTGGTCACACAACAGCTTAGACGTCTGTCCACCAGGCCTTTCCCTAAGAAAGGAAGGATTTGTGGAACTGTCCCTCTCTGGGATTGACTTTGTTACACCTTGTGTCTCTCCACCTGGTATTCAGATGAAGGGCTTGCAGTCAAAGATGGGTAAGATTTCTCACACGAGAAACAACCTAAGCCAGACAGGACCCCGTTGAGACCCCCGATGAGCTGTATGAAGATTGATGGGAAGAGGCTTTGTCATTCCTTCCCCCTGCTTGAGAAAAGCTGATGCTGACTCTTGCCTCTCCCTCTCACCTAATTGTGAGACAGGATCATTAGATCTGCTCAGCTCAAGGCATTGTTTTTACCTCAAGAGACTCCCTCCGCCCCCACACTCTAGGGAGGTACATACCACACCTGAGTCATCATGGGACTGGATGCCTAGGCTGTTTTGAGACAAATAATTGGATTTTGAAATCATTTTTTCTGTGTGATGTAAGAGTTTCACAGACCGTGCCTTAAATCCTTAAATCCATAACTCACGTGACTTCTTTGTCTGTAATCAACAAATACCAACAGTCCACCCGATTCAGGGCTCCAGTCTCTTGAGACTGCGAGTCCCCTGGTCTTCTGTAATTTAACTGAATTGAGTCTCTGTCTCTTTATTATAGCTTAACCTAAAGCCGCCTCTTCACGCTTCTCTACAGCCTTTGTTGCGCAGGACGCGACACACCTATAAACTCTTTGTGTGTGTAGTTATTATTGCTGTTCAAGATTGTTCTTCAACTCGGAGTTGATTTACATTTAGTGGGCAGATCTTTTTGGTAGTATAAAATTCCCAAGATTAATGATTTAGCTCTACAAGGGTACCATCAGAATTCTCTTACTCGCAATTCTGACATTAGATACGAAAGCAAAAAGTAATTATCGTGGGAGTCACTGAAATTGATCAGATAAAGAGAGGGACTAGACTCAGCAAGGACACACTGTTCCTCTACTGTTCAAACAAAACTTTAATTAGGCAACTCTCTCCCCCGGATGTTACTTTCTCTTGTAAAGTGTCATTCTCAAGTTTTGAGAACACTCTAAAATTCTTTGGAAAATCTTCTACTGAATAATCAGCTAGCAATTATCCTGAGTAATCAGTATCATGAAGAAACTTTGGGATTCAATTCTGAAAAACGTGTGGCCCCATGAAAGAGGGAATACAGTCTAAACATTATGTGTGTGTGTGTGTGTATTCTTTTTTTTCCATTTCTGCTCTTCTTGTTTTACATTATTCAGAGTAACCTAACAACATCAAAATATCTTACTTAGTCCTTAGCCCAGTGAAGTTCATTCCTCTCTCATATCACAATCAAGGTGAATTGTGGGGTGATGGGCTATATACGTACCACATAGCTATTTTAGAACCCAGGCTTCTACTAGTTACAAGATAACCTACACCACAAGGGGTCACAGTCCTCTGATGAATCCATGTCATTTGGACATCTAACACAGGAAGATAATAAGGATCTCATCAGACTTTTTAGGTATCAGGATAAGAATTGGAAAACATCACTCCCACCAATATTCCAGAATCCAGACATGTAGACCAATGTAACTGCAAAGAAATGCATTTCATTTGGGAACAGGAAGAAAAGAAAATGATTTTTATGAACTCATAGCATTTCCTTTGCACATAGTCTCAGGGGTGCTATAATTTTACATTATCTTTTTAGCAACTAAATACGTGTTCCCTGTGAAGAGAATTTTGGATGTCACCAAGTAGGTGGGGAAATTTGGGAAAGGACCAAAGCTCTTTACCAATACAGCAGAAATGATAAGACATATACTCTGCCTGGGCAGAAAATCAATTCTATTTTTGTTTTGAAACTGTTACAATGTATACGGTCTATTATTCAAAATAAAAATTATGTATCTTTTACTTTGTAGATGGTGATAATAGTCTTTCATGTTCAATGATGTATTTGTTTATACATCATTGTATACAGCAACGGGTGAGAGCTTATTTTAGAGATCTTTTTAGTGATCAGCGTACGGAGAATACTTTTAAAGTTATTGTTGCTGCTGCTGTTGTTGTTTGTGTATGGTGTGTATGTGTGCATGCATATGTGTAGGATGTAGAAACTCCCTCAAATCTGAAAACTCATTTTCTAAAAAAAATCTGAGATATAAATCTTTTTTCTGTACTGCAGGCCTCAAATTCTCTAATTTACCCTCTACCAGTTAGTGTTGTATCAAATCTAGAGACTGTAAAATTTAGATAAGGATTTCATGAAGTACCCTAAGGGTCAAAAACAACTAAACATCTAGGTGAAAGCAGAAGTAGAATTAGAATGAAAGATTTCTTTCACAAAGTTTATTTGTTTTCAAGTTATAGTCAAAGAATAAGTCAGCTAGCTAGATATTCTGATTTTTGTCTTTAGTGAAAGAGATAAACTTTCTCCAGGTCTCCTAAGTGCTAAGATTTTACTATTTTTCTGTGTAATTTTGTACTGAAAGCATACAGAACAACAAACTTGTGTGCTTCTATGTTCCAGAGACTGTTAAATTGCTCAGTTTCCATACTCAGTTCTCGTACCCAGTGTTGCTGCATAGTATTGCGAAGGTTGTTCGCTGCCCATAGCTAAGAGCTGTCATTCATCACGGATACTACCATAATTGTGCATCTCACAACTCATGCTGCCTTACATGCTCATACTATTCATAGAATATATGATCTACACCATATACACAAGAAAATAGAAGCTGAGAAGATCATAGATCCTTAACTTTTCTCCAAGATATGTGAATACCGACTAGTTGGTCTAAATTTAAGGAATTTTGTTCTTCCAAAGAAATCATAGAGGTGGAAGCATCATCATAGGTTTTTTGCCAGTATGCATCTTGAAGCACTGAAATTCAATGGGTAGCTCTGAATCAGTGGAATGTCTCATATACAGTAAAGAAATGTATAAGAACAAGGGATTCCTAGCCATTGTTCTGTATGGGGTCCTGTTAAGCACCATTCTCTATTTAACCAGTCCTGAGGGTTATGAAAAAAACATAACCTTTTCTTTGATTGAATTTCTTTTATCAGCAACCTGACATTTATCTTTTTCTTTTCTTTTCGTTTTTTTTTTTTTTTTTTTTTTTTTTTTTTAATTCTATTTGGGACTAAAAGCTGATACTTCTAGGGAAAAAGAAAGCCACAATTGCTTTCTCCCTCTTAATTGGATTTTTGACATTTAGTTAAGAGAGAAATGTAACCTGGTCGTGGGAGCCCAGGATTGACCATCAGAAATTATCTAGAACCAGAAATGAAGACATTACTGTTCAGTTGAGAATCCTAGCACTGGTAGAAATTTGTCGTATATTGGTAGAAGTTTATTCTAGTAACCTCAGCCCAATTTTTGACTAATTAAGTAACTTGTTTTAATATCACAGCTAAAAATCAATAGAAACTAATACAATGACTCCGTGTGAAGGAGGCTCTGGAGAACAATTGATACAAGAGTGACATAAGTTATCGTTTATAGAGATAAGTAGTGAGAATTAGCAAGTATTCAACTATGAACTCTAGTTGTTCCTTCAGGTTAACTTAAGAATTTTGTTCCCCACACATTAGAACAAAATGTGGTAGAATTTTGTTCTACCACACATTAATTCAGCATGCCTTTCCCTTCTGCTGGGGCTATACATGATACACACACAACCACTGAAAACACATCAGACCCCATCATGGGGCAAGAAGACCAGAGAAGTTCTATTCTGGGGGAGATGGAGAAAGTCTTTCAGATAATTATTATATGTACTCATTTCATTTTTGAGACCTACAGGCATTGAAAACTCTGAAACATATTTTCATAAGACATTCAGAAACTATGCCCACTGCATATTTAAAGGGGTCATTTAGGGACACTATTATAATTAAAATCTCTTAAGAAATCTTTGGGAGCAATTGTTTACTGAAATTGAAATAAGGGAGAAACTTCTTAGTGGTGGCTCTCCAGATTCACATGGATAGTGAGGAAGGAAATCCATCTGCGTCTTCTCTCATACACGGGGAAGTAACCTCTCCAGCACCAGTCTACCCCCACCTCCCCTCCAAAAGACTGTAAGTAATTATTCATCGATACCTTCTCAGAACATAATAGGAAATCTGTACTCAGCACCAACATCTCAAAACAGGTCGTTTCTTGCCTTCTACACGTTACTTCTCTGAGTGTGCACATTAATCAAAGCCAATGTACTGTAAATACAATTGCACTCTCTGACTGTGGGAGTCCCTCTTATTCCTGTTGGCAGTAGCCTCGGCATTAATCATGTACACGATCTCTTACGGAGCTTGGGCATTTTTTTTCAGCTTCCTCTTAAACCACTGTAATATACTGGCTGCTCCTGCTCCTTTGCTATCAGATTGAATTCTATGAGTTCAGAAAATAATCATTTTCAACTTATGAAAATAATATAATTTAGGTTTTGTTATTTAGCATTTGTCCTTCTTAAAGCCTACATACCAACTCACTACTTACTCTTGTCTCAGCCCAATGTTATCCTATGGTCCAGCAGAAGCAACATAGGGAGGTGAAAGGGCCATAACTTAGTGAAGACTTATCACAGTTAATAGATTGTGTACAGAGGTGGTTCAAGGATCTGACATGCCACCACTATCCAGTCTTGCTATTGCTTCTGAGATGATAAATACTACCAGTATACCTTTGCCACGCCCTCCCTCCCCTAGTCTAGTTGGATATAGCCACAGTTTATTAATTTTTAAGACACTACAATATATGAGGTCTGACAATTAACTTCAAAAACTCATCCAAGAAAAAGTCCTACATACCTCATTGCTGAATATCACTATGGTCACCTTTGGAGTACTCCCTGTGGGAAGCGATGCACTGATGCCAGCACCTAGTCTACCCTTGAATGCAATTTTGGAACTCTTTTTCTGGAATGGCCATCAGAGCTGTCATTGTATTACCCTTGATGTCCTGAATGTCATCAAAATGTTTTCCTTTCAATATTTCCTTTATCTTCAGGTAAAGAAAGAAGTCATTGGGGACCAGATCAGGTGAGTAAGGAGGGTGTTCCAATACAGTTATTTGTTGACTGGCTAAAATCTCCCTCACAGACAGTGCTGTGAGAGCTGGTGCATTGTCGTGATGCAAGAGCCATGAATTATTGGTGAAAAGTTCAGGTCATTTTCATCTAAAATTTTCAGGCATCCTTTTCAGCACTTCCAAATAGTCAACTTGGTCAACAGTCTGTCCAGTTGATACAAATTCATAATGAATAATCCCTCTGATATCAAAAAAGGTTAGCAACATAATTTTGACTCTTGATTTGGACTGATGGAACTTTTTTGGTCATGGAGAAATGGCAGACTTCCATTGCGCACTTTGATGCTTTGTTTCAGGATCATATAGGTACAATCATGTTTTGTCAATGATAACACGGCCCAAAACATCGTCTTGCCTCTCCAAAAGGTCTTGGCAAACTCCAATTCTCCTTTGCTTTTTGTTCATCGGTGAGCTCCTTTGGGACCATTTTTGCACACACCCTTCTCATGCCAAGATTTTCAGTTAAGATTTTCCTAACTGGTTTTCTATGGATGTTTACTTGGTCTGCTATGCTTCTCACAGTCACAATTTGATGAATTTTTGCAATGTTTTCTTCAGTTCTGCTCATTACTGGCCACCTGACCTCTCTTCATCAGTGATGAGTTCTCTCCCCTCAGAAACACATTTAATCCATTTGTACACTGCCATTTTCTTCATGGCATTATCCCCATAAACTTGGACTAACGCGTCCCTGATTTCAGTTTCACTCTTGCCAAGTTTGACAGAAATTTAATGTTTGTTCGTCACTCTAACTCAAGCTCAGACATTCTTGCAAAGGCACACAAAAACAGGCAACAACAATAATGAACGTCACTCAGCAAAGCACCACCATATGTCGACATGATCACAGCTGTGAGCCACTGATATCCCAAGTTATGAAACCTAACTGAGCTGTTTATACAGTGCTGCCAATGTAAGCACACGGTGGCAAGTTTGCGAACTTAATTTTCAGACCTCATAGCTTATCATTTTCAAGTGTTATTCAGATTGAATGTGACTTGAGAGAAATGACACTTGAGAGAAACCACATTTATGCAGCTGGTTTTCATGTTAATGCACCACTATTTTGGCTCTCCATTGATTTACATGCTTCATTGAATTATTGTGCAGTGAACCAAAGCTGATTTAAAAACAAAGAAAGGGGGTATGCTTTTAAAATTTGAATGAAATAATCAGCTCTAGTTCAGATACACACATTGTTTTTTACTTTCTTCCCATCAGTCTTAATACCAAATTATGTATCGAATGCTATATGCAACAACATACTGAATGCCTCTTCAATTAAAAAAAGTTAAAGCAATCTTATTGTAAAACAGTAGTCACACAGCATCATGCTCAGCTGTGTGACCTACCCTCATGTCTGCATGTGCTGGCCTTTGCCCCCAAAATCTCTTGCCCTGGGATAACACAGACTCACAAGATACCTAGGTATTTGCGTCTACTTTTATGTTAAATGGCTCATTCTGGAGGATCACGTGTTGGGTATGGGACTGAACTGTATCAAAAGGAATATAACCAAGTTCAGAATTCTATGCTTAATGATTTATTTCTTACTCAACCAAAATTACAGAAAAAGACAGAATAAAGGAAGTCAGGGCATACATATTATTTTTTTCCTTCCTTCTCTTCTGTTTCTTTTTTCTTGTTTACTTTCTAAACTATTTTCCTCTTTGTTAGATGTGGGTACTTTGGTGCTGGCCCAGCAGCGTGCCTTGGGTCAGAGCATAAGAATGTATGGGATGATAAATCTCCTCCACTGTTTTCTACAGTGGATTAAATGTCTTTCAACACCTGCCAATTTTTTTTTTTCTTTCTGAAAATAGGCCTCAAAAGTTTCCCCCAATTTTTTGAATACTTTAATGATGGCATGTGAGGATATTGAACTTGAGTGAGATGGCTGTTGTTCTCTCCTGCCTAGAACTCCTCCCCAAACCTCACTGTTTCATTTTTTAAAATGTTCCTTGAAATGTGAGTTCCTGGGCTTTCAATTAAGTGGGATTATTTAGGAAGAAAAGAATAGGAGATGAGAAAGCCAAAGCCCACAGCCACATGATAGGATGATTACTCTGAATGAAATCCAAATTTGTAGCTCTCAAGAGGAAGCTCATAAGAATTCATTTCTAAGGCTTACACTCTGGTGCTGAATACTTTTTTTTTTTTTTTTTGCTTGTTTGTTTGTTTTTTAAAGATTTTTATTAAAATAGAGCTAACATGCAATATATTAGTTTCAGGTGTACACCATAGTCATTCAACATTTATATACCTAAAGAAGTGACCACCATGATAAGTCCAGCAACCATCTGACACTGTACCGCTTTATCACAATATTATTGACTATATTCCCCATGCTGTACATTACATCCCCATGACTTATTGTTTTATACCTGGAAATTTGAACCTCTTATTCCCCTTCACCTTTTAAAATTTTTCAATGACAGTTGACATTCAATATTATTTTATATTAATTTCAGGTGTACAGCATAGTTGTTAAGACATTTATGTAATTTAAGAAGTGATCCCCCTGACTAGTCTAGTACCCATAGCATTACCATATTATCGATATATTCCTTATGCTTTAATTTACATCCCCATGACTATTTTGTAACTACCAATTTGTACTTCTTAATTCCTTCAAATTTTTCATCCTAATACCCAAACCCCTTCCCATCACTCACCCTGATATATCTAGTACCCATCTGACACCATGCATATTTATACAATACTATTGACTATATTCTTTATGCTGTACCCTACATCCACATGACTACTGCGTAACAACCAATTTGTTCTACTTAATCCCTCCCCATCTTTCACACCCCACCCCCACCAAACCCCACGACCATCTGGGAACCATCAAAATGGTCTCTGTGTTTATGAATGTGTTTCTGTTTTGTTTGGTTGTTTATTTTGTTCTTTAGATTCATATATAAGTGAAATCATATTTCATCTGTCTTTCTCTCTCTAACACCCTCCACTCAGCATAATAAACTCCAGGTACATCAATGCCTACACAGATTGCAAGAACCCATTCCCTCCCCTGGACGAGAAATATTTCATTGTATATATGTACCACCTTCTCTCTACCCAGTCATCCATTGACAGACACCCAAGTTGCCTTCACATCTTGGCCATTGTAAACAATGCTGCAATGAACATCTTCCCTTGTAGTAACATTTTGAATTTCTTCAGATAAATACCCAGAAGTGGGATTACTGGGTTTTTATTTTGTCTCTCATTATAGGCTTTTTTTTTTTTTTTTTTTTTTTAAGTTTATTTTGTCTGCTATAAGTATTTATAAGTATCGTTGTGCCAGGCTGGTTGCTGTTTTGTTTTGTTTGTGTGTTTTTTTGTTTTTGTTTTTTTATTTCCATTTTCATGAAATTTCTTTTTCCATTCCTTTATTTTCAGTCTCTGTGTGTCTTTTGATCTGAAGTGAGTCTCTTTAGGCAGCATATGCAAGGGTCTTTTCATTCAGTGTCTTTTTTTATCCACATAAAAAAATAACTTTTTAATATTTTCTAATATTTTGATTGGAGCATTTAATTCATTTACATTGAAAGTAATTGTTCATAGATATGTAGTCATTGCCATTTTACTATTCATAATTTTTATCTTTTTTTTTTTTGTTTTTTTTTCATGTTAAAGAAGCCCCTCTAAGATTCCTTCTAATACTGGTTTGGTGGTGATGAACTCCTTTATCTTTCTCTTGTCTGGGAAGGTCTTTATCTGTCCTTAGATTCTAAATAATAGCTTTGTTGGGTAGAGTGATCTTTTGTACCAATCCCTTCTGATCTTCAAAGTTTCTGTTGAGAAATCAGCTAGCAATCTTATGGGAGCTCCCTTGTAGGTAACTAACTGCTTTTCTCTTGCTGCTTTCAAATTTCTCTTTGTCTTCACTCACTGGCATTTTAATTTTGATGTATCTTGGTGTGGGCTTCTGGGTTCATCTTGTTTGAGATTCCTAGGCTTGTATGATGATTTCCTTCACCAGGTTAGGGAAGTTTTCTGTCATTATATCTTCATCTAGGTTTTCAAATTCTTTGATCTCTCTCTTCTCCTTTGGTACCCTTATGATGCAAATGTTCATATGCCTGATGTTGTCCCAGAGACCCCTTTTGTTGATTCTTTTTTGCTGTTCTCATTGGGATTTTGCACTACCTTATCTTCTAAATTGCTGATTCAATCATCTGCTCATCTAATCTACTGTTGATTGCCTCTAATCTATTCTTCATTTCAGTTATTGCATTATTTTTGACTGGTTCTCTTTTATGTTTTTTATTTATGCTTTTATGTTTCCTATCTCTTTGTTGAATTTCACCCTGAGATCATTGTATATCCTATAACCAGAGTTTGGAAGTCTGCATCTGGTTGATTGCTTATCTCCATTTTGTTTAATCCTTTTCTGGAGCTTTGTTGTGTTTTTTTATTTGGGACATGTTTCTTTGTCTCCCCATTTTGGCTGCCTCCCTGTGTTCATTTCTATATACTGGGTAGGGCTGCTATGCCTCCTGGTCTTACTACAATAGCCTTATGTAATGGGTGTCCTGTGGAACCCAGTGATACACTCTTACTGGTCACCTGAGCTGGGTGCACCCAGTGTCTCCCCAGTGTGGATTGTGTGTATCCTCTTGTTGTAGTTCAGCCTTGGTTGCTGTTTTCACCTCAATGGGAGGGACTGACCCTGGGGCTGATTGGTTGTAAGGACTTGCCTGGACTACAGTGGAAGAGCTGTTGTGTAGGGTCTGACTCTATAGAAAAGGATTCATTTTAGAAGGGCTCTGGTGCCTATTCAGTCTGCCCTTTGGGTGTATTGTCCTTGGAGGTGGACAGGAAGTGCAAGGGGTAATTCTGAAGCTGGCCACCAGGTATCCAGCCTATGAGCTCCTGGGAGGGGCCCCACCACAGGCCTTCTTCAGCCATAGCCTTTACCCTGCCATGGACCACCTGGCATGTACCATAAAGCAATCCTCAGATGGCTGCAACCCAAGCTGGACTTGGAAGTGCTCAAGAGGGAAAGCCAAGAACCAAGGCTGGCTGTCACTAGTGCTGAGCTTAAGGATACTCAACAAGAGGTACAAGACATGCTAAAATCAGATGCTGCTTGTTTGGGTTTTGTGAGCTTTGAGAGATTTTTATGAAAGTCTGTCTCATGAGGCAAGACAAGACTTATGTATGGAAAAGCCACTGGAAGTGGCTTGGGTGTGCACCAAAAGTTGGGTTAGGTTGGATCCCAAAGAATCACCAGAGTGGGGCAGACAAATGATGTTACCCAGGTTGATGGAGACTCAAATATGGTGGCCACCTATGTCTGCATGCCTGGTGAGGGGAGGGCTTAACAAAGAAACAATGACTTCTGCCTGCTAGTCCATCACGGAGAAATCTTCCTCTCCATTTCCTACCCTGAAGCCAGATAACTCAGTTCAAAGCCAGATAACTCAGTTCCTCCTCGTATACCCCTGTAGGCTGTCAAGCTGCTTCCCCAGCACTGGAGCTCAAAGTGAGTGAGTCCTTCAGAGAGTAAATCCATGTGTGGGCCCTCCAAGAGGAGCACTTGGGACTCCAGCAAACTTCCATCCCACTAAGCCACAATTTCCACTGGTTTTCATAGCCAAAAGTTATGGAGACTTCTCTCCCTGCCACTGGAACCCTGGGTTGGAGAGTCTGGTGTGGGACTGGGACCCCTCACTCCTCAGGGCTGACCTCAGCTGTCGAGATGTTCCTCCCAATTTTTAATGGTAACACATGTAACTACCCTGTTCCATGTCTCTACCCCTCCTATCAGTCTGAAGGTGGCTTATTTTGTATGTCCTTAATTGTGAGGCTTCAGTTCAGCTAGACTTAGGATAATTCTCAGTGATGGTTGTTCTGTAGTTGAGTTGTAATTTCGATGTGGTTGTGAGAGGAGGCAAGCACAGTGTTACCTACTCTACCATCTTGACCAGACTCAAGCAGTTTTCTTGATAATTCATTTTATTTGTCCAGTTCTTGTCAGTTTTGATTAGATCAAATTTATTTTACTTTGTAATGAGGCTGATCAATATCTCCTTTTAGGAAGAAAGAGAATTGTCAATACTGACCTGAAAATTATCCTCAATCCATTTTTTTCTTTCATTTTTTGTTTTTGTTTGTTTGTTTGTTTTCCTGAAAATTTTAAAACAATGTATCCTATTTAATGAAGGTTAGTTTAGTTAAAACTACATAGTATAATTCATAAATCAAGCTAACCAGGCATACGTTAATTGTGATATGTTGAAAGCTATTTATCAAGTAAGGCACCATAATCATTCCTTGTAGACTGTAGAACTCTCATGTCTAGAATACACAGTATAGGAGAGTACCAGTGTCAATCATATAGTGAGTACTGATTAGGCTATAACTCTCATGTTTTGATAACAAACAAATAAAATTTCAAATATTTTCTTTCTAGTCTCCAACAGAATATCTCACAGCCCCACTTTGGAGATTACTATTTAAAGGCAGAGCTGAAATGATATCTTTTTCCAGCAAGTTTCCTGTTGCCCAAAGCAGGAAATACATATTTGGTTCCTCTGAACATTCCTACCATCTTACCTTTACCTTTCTTGAGATTGTAACCTCTTTCTGCCTCAGTTATATATACATGTCTTAATTTTTGAAGTGGACTCCAAGCTTATTTGGGGAATGGTCCATGGGTGATTTATGCTTATGTTTCCCAGAGCATCTGGAGGTCGGCAGTGCAGAGGGGAGACTAGCTATGCACTTATATTTCATAGTTCTACCAAATATCCATGTTTCAAGAGATAAGTTGATCAATTCCCTTACCCCAGTTGCAAATATATTTCATGATCTTCACCTTTATTTTATATTCTTGTTTCTAGTAGGTACCAACAAACCATACATTACTAGAAGGCATGCAAGAGAAGAGCTAGAAATAAGAAAAGGGTATTTCTTTAAAGGTTCAAAATAAATGAAAGATTCACAACGAACAAACATCTATGAAAACTGAAATTAAGTAAATGCTATTTTGTATTCTAAATTTTTAATTGTACATGAATATACCCTTGACATATTATATTCATCTTTAATATACCTTCCTTCTCCTTTTCTAAATTAGTTCCAAAATGAAACTATAATGACCATAAGGATATGTTTTCATTCATCCTCATTTTAGATACTGGATATTAGAGAAGGAAGCATTATGTAAGTTAAAGAACAAGCAAAAACAGTTGATTCCTTTGAACACAGATCTATAGTAAAGACAACAGAAATTATTTTTAGAGGCTTTTGAGAATAGCAAAGAACTGAAGATGAAAGGTGAATTCAAATTGAAAACCAGAAAATATTACTACAAATAAAAAAAATCCAAGAAACAAAAGAGTACATTATTTTTAAACATAAGCATTCTTTCTAGAAACATGGCAAATACTCAAAGGGATAGAAATTACAGGTTCTGCTCTGTCATCTACGAGCTGAGCTTGGGTGTCCTTTACTGCTTTCCACATATTCAGATGGCTCGCAAGGATCACCAAAGTGAGATTAATGATTTAATTTTATTTTCAAAGGTTATGTTCCCATTATTAAGCCACACACATAATTACTTATGGTGGGGAAAGGGTACCAGGCCAGGCGGCTGGAATTGCAGAAGTTTAAACTGGACCAAATTGGATAAAAGTAAAGGGCAGTCAAGTAATTTACACTGAGAATTCTGAAGGTCATATCCCACTGCCAGAAGGGGACTTCCTGCTAGAGTGTGCCTATAGGAAACAAAATTTTATATTAACCATCTGAAAATAAATTCTTAGTAAGCATAAGCATATTTTCTTGCTACAGTTTCTCTTACAATGAACAAGTCTATGACATACTGTCTCTAGCAATTGGACTTAATCCATTTCCATTGGATGACATTTTGTCTTTGCTGATCTTTGTTAGATTGAAATAAACATCCCTACCTTATCTCTGACCTAACACAGCCTATTGCTTTGAAACGGATGAAACCCCAGTTTAGGGATCTCAGCTGATCAAGTCACCATGGGTGACTTTCTCAAAGCCCCATCAGTTACAATTATTATTTCCCTTGTTGGTTCTACTCCCTTTTCTCTAGTTCTCTCTTGGTCATACATTCTCCCTATAATCTCACCATATTTTCTTATCTTTTTTTTTTTTTGAGTTGTATTTTATTTTAATTTTTTTAAATTAAATTCATTGGGGTGACATTAGTTAGTAAAATTATATAGGTTTCAAATGTAGAATTCTATAATAAATCATCTATACATTGCACTGTTTTCTGTGTCTATGAATTTTTCTTTGTTTGTCTTGTTTCTTTGTTGCTTTCAGTTTTATATCCCACATATGAGTGAAATCATATGTTTCTTGACTTTTTCTGTCTGATTTATTTCGCTTAGCATGATAATCTCAAGATCCATCCATGTTGTCGCAAATGGCAGTATTTCACCTTTTCTTATGGCTGAGTAATATTCCACTGTATATATGTACCACTTTTTCTTTATCCAATCATCTATTGAAGGACAGTGTGGTTGTTTCCATGTCTTGGCTGCCATGAATAATACTGCAATGAACATAGAGGTACATATATCTTTACAGATAAACGTTTTCAGATTTTTTGGGTAGATACCCAGAAGATACCCACATGCTGGCTCATATGGTAATTCTATTCTTAATTTTGTTGAGGAAACTCAATACTTTTTTTTTCCATAGTGGCTGTACCAATTTACATTCCCACCAGCAATGTATGAGAGTTCCTTTGTCTCCACAGTCTCTCCAATACTTATTATTACTTGTCTTGTTGATAATAGCCCTTCTAACAGGTGTGAGGTGGTATCTCATTGTGGTTTTGATTCATATTTCCCAAATAGCTAGTGAAGTTGAGAAGTTTTTCATATATCTGCTTGCCGTTTCTCTTCTTGGGACAAGAGTCTGTTCAGTTCCTCTGCCCATTTTTTAATTGGATTGTTTTTCTGTTATTGTTGAGTTGCATGAGTTCTTTATATATATTTTGGATATTAACCCCTTATTTGAGGCATTGTTTGCAAATATCTTCTCCAATTCAATTGATTGCTTGTCTCTTTGTTTTGTTGATGGTTTCTTTTGCTGTGCAGAAGTTTTTAGTTTGATATAGTCCCATTCATTTATTTTTGCTTTTATTTCCCTTTCCTTTGAGGTCAAATTCATAAAATCCTCTCTATACCCAAGTTCCATAAGTTTAATACCTCATCTTTCTATTCCTTCTCTCTCTTCTTGTTTCCTCTTTTATTCTTTGCTTCTCCCCTTTCTTTTCTATCCCCCCACCCCCTGCTCTGTTCCCGCTAGTTAAAATTGAAAATGCTTGTTAGTCTTACTTTGGATTAAAAAGATTGCTGACACTCAGTTTCATAACAGTTTTAATGTTACCAACAATGGTAACTTTCAATTGTATGGCATTTTACAAACTAAAAAGCACTTCCCTACAGATTATTTAATTTTGATATACAGAACATATCTACAGTATAGAAATGACTGAGATTATCAGCCCCAATTACAAAAAAAAAAAAAAAAAAAAAAAAAACAAAAAAAAAACAAAAAAAAAACTCATGCTCATATAAGCTCGTAGCTCAATCAAGTTTACACATTCAGGGATTGGTAGAGTAAGGACCAATCAAATCTGTTACTTCGGATTCTTGACCTATGCCTACACTATCCCAGATTGCCAGTTTCTTTTATTCTCAAATACAGCCCCTCCTTCTCCTATCTTTAGTCACGAGAGATTCCAGCTTTCTAAGGCTCTTTAGAAAAAGGTATTTCACTTCAATGAACGTTGTTAATTGACTCAGACATTTAATAAATAATTCTTGATTATTGTTTATGTGTGAGGTGCTATACTAGGCTATATTGAAGCATAAGTAAGGCATAGCCCCTGCTTTCTGTGACACAGAATGACTGGATGACAATGTCACTCCAATTAGAAGACCATTTGGGGAGACTGCCGTCCTTATGAGCTTTAGTTTCATGGATGTAAAAGTAGAAGAGTAATTCATCGAGTCATCTGTTTATTCTTAAATTTATTCATTAAATGTAACTATTGTTCATTTTAACTGTAGAGCAGAATTTTTCCTAGGTGTTTGCATCATTGAAGCTTAAAGTCTAATAGGAATACAGTCAGGTTAATAAACAAATAAGCATGCAAAAAAAACATGGTAATTTGAGATAAATATATTAATAAGATTAAAAAAACTAACTATGATCAAATACTTGGTTGGGGCTGAAGAGAATATTAGTTGAAGGAGAAAATAATCAATGTCTGTACCAAGTTTAGAATTGACAGGAGAAAGGAAATAATAACAATAATTGCACTGGGTAATAAAACATATGTGACTTTTACATTTTAAAGCCAGCTGGAGTTGTGAAAATGATCCACAGAGTATTTCTACATGAACACATTTATTTCTTCAATAAGCCTTATAAACCGTATATAATGATATTAAAGGATAAAACTAAGTAAAATGAGACAAGTGAATGAAAAACAGTTCATCAGAGAGGACATGAATTACTTTACTTTATAACCACAAATGTCTTTGAACTATACAATTATAGAAGCTGATAGTTGAATGGAACTCGATGGCCAATTAGTCTGGGTTTTTGCAACTCTGGAATTAATTTTTACAACCTCCATAACTAATTGTTACTAATTTCTGACTACCCATTTCCACATGGGGGACTCATATCTCCATAGGATAGGTTTCTTTTTGCTAGATCAACAGCTTTATCTGTCAGCTATTTGTCTTGAAATTGAGCAAAAATCTGCTGAATTCCTCACACTGGTCCCAGCTTTGTCATCTGGAGGTAGAGTCAGATATTTATGATGTTTGTTAAGACACCATTGTCTTTTCTTAAAAATACATTCTAGAATACCAAGGCAGAAAGGAACATTTTAAAAATCAACCACAATGAACAAGTAAAGAGCAAGAAGAAAAAATAATTGCCTTTCATTACATGAAAATGACAGCTAATGAGGTTGGTTTATTAGTCAATTAAGGAAGAAGAAAAGAAATAAGTGGTAAGATACCTGATACTACAGCCAAGATTTAGGCAAATATGGAGAAGTGGTCTTATCAAAACTTACTTCCATTCCAGAGAGAAGACAACATAAAATGTTGGAAGAACAAACTGAGACTGCTCAAATAATTACAGTAACAAGCAGCAGCTAATAGAAAGAGATGTTTCAAAACATTTAAGACCAAATTCGTATGACCAACTAAGGTATCAGGATTGACATTGTGTCAAATAGGCTGTGGAAGTCTGGTGGCTTGTGGAAAGGGGGAGGGGTAGGAAGAGAAGCACTAACTTGTGTATTTCAAGAACTAAATTTATAGTAAGATGATATTTGAGATTTAACACAAAAGCAGAAGTTTCAGCATTTAGCCATGATTATGGATTAAAATAAGTCAATTAACAAATGAAAAGAGATATAAATTTCATGGACATAATAAATTTTGAAACACAGTTAATTTTCCATCACTTGAAGTTATATGGTTAATTATTTTCCATCACCTGAAGGTATATACACACACACACACACACACACACACACACTTTTTTGTTAGATTGGCAACTTGAACTGTTAATTAAATGGGTATATAAAATACCTACTCTCTATAAACAAAGATTTGTCTCCTTACAACTTTCAGGATATGTTCAGCCTTCTGTATTGTCCAGAATATTTCTCTCTTGGTTGTTTATTTTGGTCACTATTCTTGGGTATTTCTACTACTCCATTTAACAACTAGTTTCTGCTTCTGCTGGAACTGATGCTGTTAACATCAGGGCTGGATGCTATGCCACTTTGCTGCAGTCTCGAGGGGGTGAGGTGGGGACAGTGGCCACTTACAAGTTCTCATTGCATACTTAACTTCTTTAAGTATCGGATTTACCATCTTTAAAAGGGGCATAGTAATGTCAGTCATGCCCACCTCATTGAATAATTTCCTGAGTTAAATGAGTTTGTGCATATGGAAGTATTTTTGTATACTTCAAATTTCTACAGAGGTCTATGCATGCTATTAATATATGCATATGATGTTGGAAATTACTTGAGACAGATACCTTAATTCTCTGGCAGAGTTAACTAGTACACACTCCTTTAAATTGATGCTTGCTAAATATCATACAAATTGCATAAGAAATTTTCCATAATAGGAATTGTATTGAGAAAAATAAGCACACTTATACACTAAAATATCCTCTCAAATCAACTATAAATAGCTCTTTGTTTTATATATGCATTTGTTTCTTTGACAACATCATTGCTAATTTATTAAATGTATTAAAATAATCAATATTTCTTTACATGTTATTTATATATACTATTTTCATGCAATATGCTCCTAGAAGAAAGAGAATATGTTAGTTTCAATAGTTTAATTCATAATAAAAACATTTGTATTGAGTGAACCAGTGTTGAACAAATAAGCCTTGTGTCAAAAACTATAAGTCTATGTCACTTCCATATGAGTATCAATTAAACTTACATTAGTGGATCTCAAATACCAAAAATTTTAAAATAGTAAGTCCTAAATTATGTAATATATACATGTCTATATTTTACACACACACACACACACACACACACACACACACCCCCCAAACATACACGTGCCACATCAATATTTTATTAATGTACTTTTAAATGATAATTTCAAATGTCTGTAAATAGCTTTGCTTTCAATAAAAAGCTTTCCATAATTTAAAATAGAAAACATTTTTCTATTCAGAGAAATTATTTCAGCAATTGAATTCCAGTATAACAAATAAGATAAAGTCATGAAATTTAATTTAGGTATCACACTGCAAAGGAATATGACCAAAATTTTTAAATCTACATTTTGGGTTAGCTGTGCTTCTAGAACATCTGTTACACTATTATGACAGGTGTTTATTAATATGGATGTCTAATCAAATCTCTTGGCTGCTAATAGCTTGGCAATTCAACATCTAAATATTGTTAAAATCCTTGATTATATATTAGAAACTGTGGATAATTAATTCAAGCCTGTTTCCTTGGACTAGATTAAAAAATTAAAACCTATTCTGTGTACTTTCTTTTAGAATCTCAACATTTTTCTGAAATTTCTGAAACATTTCAGTAGAGAAAACTTGTGAAGGAACAAAAGACTTCTAGAAGCCAAGACATTCTTAACTCAAATTTTTTTAGGCCCTTCATTATACAAATACGAATAAAAATATTTTTAATACCCTGGGTTGAGTTCATAGAGGGGCAGTAACAATGTAATAGAGTTTATCTATATCTATATCTATATCTATAGCTATAGCTATAGCTATATCTATATCTATTTCTGTACCTATATCTATATTGATACAGTTTATAGTCTATATAGATACAGTAATACAGTTTATCTATACTGTAAATATAGATACTCATATATGCCAGATACATAGATTTATAGTTTTTGACAAAAAACATACACATACACACACACACACGATGCCAAAAAAGGTATACACATTTTAAGAAAGGAAAAACTATTAAAATTGTTTTAAAACTATAACTATAGATTTATAGTTTTTTGACAAAAAACATATTTGTATATACATATGATGCCAAAAACATGTACACACATTATAAGAAAGAAAAACTGTATTAAAATTGCAATACTCAATATTTGCTGATAACAAAAGATGAATACAAGTCACGTTTGACTTCTGCTATTACAAGAAGTGCTCAAAGGTTACCAGCAGCATCTAGACTCTTCTGATTATGGCAAACTACTGCTTGAGCAATGTTGACCAAAGCTCAGATTTTTTTAATTAAAATTTCTCAAAATTATTTAAAAGTTCTGAGTAGTACAAGTTCCAACTAGTCAACAAGAAGCAATTTGGTGGCCCTCAGCAATTTTGTTGAGTAGCTTTGATAGGTGACACTTACATCGCAGACTCTGAACTGGAATTTTCCTTTTGAATTATACAAGGGCATGACACAAATCTACAGGAAATGTCATGGAAATCTTTGAAAGTCTGAAATGTAAAATTATAGATTCTGAAAGTTTAGAATTTATTTCTTTCTGGCACACTTTAATTCTGTCACTTCTTTGAGAATATATCTCTTTTTATATTTAATGTTTGGATATGTGGCTTTGGTTTAGTCTCAGCACTGTCCAATAAAACTTTCTGTAATAATGGACATGTTTTCTAAGCTCTCCAATATGATAACCACTAGAATCATGTGACTATTGAGCATTTGAAATGTGTCATACACTAAAAAACAGAATTTTTAATTGTGTCAGTTTTACCTACTTTATACCTATTTAAATAGTCACACTTGTCTACGAGCTACTGAATGGGACACTATAGGTCTAAATAATAGTATATACCTTTCCAATTTAATAAAATTTCCTTCATTAGAGTTCATAATAATAATAAATTACTTGCATTGATAGTTGTGCTAGAATTCCTTGATTTTTTATGTATGAGAAGGAAAATAATATCAGCACCTATAAACTAGTAATCTCTCTAGACATTGTTTGCTGTGTCAGAAATGAAACCACGATAGCAAAGCACATAGTTTATTAGAGTGTAAATATATTCAGTATGTTTCCAAATGACCTAGACTAGGCATTGCTAAACTATGGCTTAAAAGACAAGTTCAGCCCACCACCTCTTTTTCTAAATAAAGCTTTATGAAAACAAAGCCACATTTATCCATTTATGTACTGTCTATGACTACTTCTGTGCTACCATAGCAAAGTTGAGTAGTTATAACTAAGACCATATGGACTGCAAAATGTAAAATATGTAGTATCTGGCCCTTTATGGAAAGTTTGGTAACCTCTGACCTAGATGAATGATATTGTGATAAATGTTTGGCTAAAATCTGGCTTATGGAGACATACACTTTTCTCAATTAATTCACCGTGTGTAATATGTAATACATAATAAAATATACTATTGCCTTTATATATACTGTATTATATATAGTAATCTACAGTTTTATATGTATGCATATATATCATAATATTTACATATATGTCATAATATTTACAGCAATTTAGCAAGGGAAGCATTAAAATCTGAAATATATATATATATATATATATATATATATATATATAAAATTAAATATTCACCAAATAAAGCCCTATGTGTTTTTATCCAATTTGATGATAAATTTGATGTACAATCATTTATAGCATCGGTGTTCTAGTTTAAGTGAAAGGGGTGAGCTTAACATGTCTCTGTCTAGAATCTTGGTGATCAGACAGTCTTAGAGCTAGAATGGAACACAAAAGTTTAAGATAACAGCTTAAGAAGTTGTGATATGCCTAAGAATACAGAGATAATAGCCAGTTAATCAATGTTCATTTATTGAGACACATTTATTGATATAACCAGCCAGTTATGCCTATGTGCTATGAAGAATTCAAGAACAGAATACCTCAGGAGCTTGGGATATGGCCTGGGAGGGAAACTCTGTGAGCTGCCACTGTGGCTGTGCTATATATGACATATGGCCTCATCTCAATTCAACAGGAAAGAGACAGTCTTCAAATTAGACGACCATCTTGTTTTCTGTAGTAAGTATATTGCATGCTATGAGCTGATATTAGGACACAGAGGAGAATGGCATGCACAAGGGAACAGTTATGGTGTTCTACTTAATGATAGAAACAATTGGCAAAAACCACAAATAACCTATCTATCCCAGAGGATAGATTCTAATTGCTGAATTTAGGCAGTTGTATTTTAGTCTTTATTTTACAGTAATATTGCGTTGTTTTGAAGACTTACTCTAAAATAGAAACAACCCCATTTGAATTACATTACAATTATCTAAGAACAAGTCTAATTTCACTGGAATTCTTTATTTATAAGAATTTCATACATTGTTAGAAGAAATAATTACTTTCTGAAATCAGTTGAATTGGTACTTTATATCTGTCTTTATACAAAAAATATATAATAAAACAGATATGCTTCTATTATTAAAGATAATCTGAAATATGTGTTCAGTATACATTTTAAAGCAAAATATAATGGCATTATTTTCGGGGGATACTTTCATTAAAATCATTGTATAGGTTTCTAGAATTTGTTAAAGAAGATGGTTATAATTTAAGTTGAAGTATAATGGCAGAAATGAGCATTTCAAATTCTGCATTGGTAGGGCCTTTAACTTTACCAGAATAATCTTCACTTACCAAGTGCTTAACAAAAAATGAGTGTCTCAATTTAGGACTTGTTTCTCTATTGTTTCAGCCTACCAGTATAGATCTTGGGGTTATAGTACAACTAAATACACAACACAATCTGAGCTACATAAATACCTCAACTACATTTTCTTTTTTCAGAAATGTGCATGAAGTTAGAACTTTGACCGGACTGTGGAATGCTGAGGTACTCAAAAATAGAACCAACCAGTCATTTCAATTACATTACATTGTGCAATCAAGAATATTTTAAAATAAGCTTTTTACACTTTTCTGAATCATTGTTCTTACTCTTATTAATCCTATGAAATCAGTCAAGTGGGGATAAAGATGACACAAAAGACTTATCTCCACGTTTTATTATTTCAGAGTTGGCTCTGACCAGAGAAACCAATGGAGAGGTTCCAAGATCAGGATACCCAGTAGCAAGTACTGTAAGTAGCAAGTACTATAAGTAGCAAGTACTATAAGTAGCAAGACTTAGAACATTACTGCTGGCATTTCAGCTGGAAGAGATAACTAAAGCTCTCCATGTATTCTTTATTTATATCACCAAACTGAAATATTATTAAAGAAATATTATGTGAACTATAAGAAAAGGTAATGCAAAATCACTACAGGTGGTGTTTTAGCTGTGAAAATTTGGCCAACTTCTATTATGACAATAAGTTGGTAAATTAGAACTAGTGAACTCCAGTGGCTAAAGAACCTCCGAACCTTTCACGTGTAAACAGGCGTATGAACAGGAGACAGTGTGGAGCATCTTAAACATCCCTTAATCGCGGTACCAAAGATAACAATTGTTAGCTGACAATATGGTATGTATCAAATTTCTGGTTTGACAACTGAGAAAATGGGCTTTGTTTGTGGTTCAGAATGACATATTTATAAATATTGGGATTAGGATTTATTAATGGGTTATTTTGGGCTAATGCTCTGAAAATACTTCATTTTCTCTCAAAGATACACGTGACTTGTTCTCATATGCTATCCGGCCTTTTTTATTTTTACTGAACTGATATTAAAATGCTTAGTTATGTAAAAGTATATATGTTTGGGACATTAATCTTTTGTATCATCTTAACTCCCTACCCACAGAGAGTCTGATTAGTCCTACAGAGATCTTTTCAACTGTACCCCTTAAAACGTGTAAGATGTTAGCTGTGGGTTTGTCATATATGGCATGTATTATGTTGAAGTATGTTCCTTCTATTCTCACTTTCCTGAGAGTTTTTATCTTAAATGGATGCTGGATTTTGTCAAATGCTGTTTCTCTATCTATTAATACAATCAAATGATTCCATCCTTCATATTGTGTATGTGGTACATTACGTTAATTGATTTGCTGTTCACATGAGCTGGTTGTTTCAGGGATGTCCTCTGTAAGAGTTGTGTGTGCCCTCTCATTGTTGTTGAGCCTTGTTTGCTGTTTGCACATCAGTGGGAGGGAATGACCCTCAGGCTGATTGGTTGTGAGGACTGGCTGCAACTACAGTGGAGGAACTGCTGTGTAGAGGCCGACTCTACAGAGCAGGATTCACTTTGGCAGGGCTCTGGTGTCTGCTGAGTCTGCCCTTTGGGTGTGTTGTTTGTGGAGGTGGTTGGACAGTGCTCTGGTGTGGTCCGAAGCCGGTCACTAGTTTGCTCGATCTGGAGCCTCTTGGGCAGGGCTCTTGTGCAGGCCCAGGTCAGTCACTGCCTTTATCTGTCCCAGGGGTACCTTGTAGAAGCTACAAAGTGATTTGTGGTGATAGGTGCCTGTGCTAGGCTTGGAGGTACTTGCAAGAGGCTATGCTCCAAGAGGCTGCTTAGCAAGAGGCACGAGGCAAGCCCAGGCCAGCTGTTTGGGGTTTGTGGACCTTTAAGAGATTTTAGCAAAGTTCCCCTCACTGGCCCAGGCCAGCTCCTTGTGTGGATTACTCTCCGAAAGAGGTTTGAGCTGGCAAGTGAATTGTGTAGGGTAGGGTCTCAGAGAAACACAAGGTGGAGAGAACACTGTTAGTCATATTAATGGAGACTCAGATTTGGTGCCCGTCTGTGCCTGCAGGCTATATCAGGTGATGGCTCAAGAAAGGAACAATTGTGCTGATGACCAACACTTCAGTCCTGGAGAGAGCTTCCCTTCCAGCCCTTGTTCTGAAGCCAGATAGTTCAGTTCCTCCCCATATGTCCCTGGTGCTTTTTGAGCTGTTGCCCAGTGCTGCAGCTCAGAGCAATTGGATTTGTCAGCTAGAAAATCCATGCGTGGTCCCTTTAAGAGGAACACTTGGGTGTCCAGCGACCCTTGTCTCACCCAGACTGAATCCCTGCAGATTTTTTACAGCCAGATGTTGTGGGGTCTCCTCTTCCTGGCACTGGTAGTGTGGGGCTGGGGCCCCTGGCTCCTTGGGGGAGGGAGCATCCTCTGATGCTGAGACATCCCTCCTGATTCTTAAGTCTCATGTGGGTGTGGGACCAGCCTGTTTCACACCTTTGCCCCTCCTACCAGTCTCAATGTAGCTTCTTCTCTATATTCTTAGTTATAATAATTCTGTTTAGCTAGTCTTCAGACAGTTCTCAAAAGTGGTTGTTCTATAATTTAGTTGTAATTATGACGTGGTTGTGGGAGTTTGCAAGTAAAGCATTTACCTCCACCATTTTGACCAGAAGTTCCTCTCCTATCTTCTTACTTCTTTGTCCAAAACTCTGTTATGGGAATTCTCTGTTCTGGTCAAACCAGGTGCCTCAGCAACTCAATTACAAAGGTGTTCCAGCCTCTCCCTCCTTTCCATTTGGCCAAGCCTTCATGCAATTTCAATCAGCGGAAGTCTACACCCCTACAGTTTTTCACTTAGTCTTCTGGGATAGATGTGTATAGACTATGCCTTTCTTCTAAATAAAAATTGGTTTTATAAGTCTTAAAATGATAGTGGAACTGGTTTGTTTGTTTTGGTATAATTTGCCATTTTTATTAACACAATTGAAAACATAAAATCACATTTAACAACTTTGCTGTTCAGTACTTTGCAATGGAGAAAAGAGCAGTTTTGAAGTAAATGTCATGCTTTTCATTAAAGTTTGAATGTTTGGATATCCAGCAGTATCAAAAAACTCAATGTGTTTTCATTGTAATTCCACTGAGGAAAATATGTTGGTCTTCAATTTGTAAAAAACATAATATTGTGTTAATTACAATACTGCAGAGATAACATGGAGGGAACACTAATGGACTAATTATGCTAAGATATTTCCATTTCTAGGTAGAAAATTAACAAAATAAACAACACTCTTATCTCACCGTATTCATTTTGTAGATGTGGATAGTACATCAAATTATACTAACAGATTTTTAAATACATTATGCTTATTTTCTTTAAATGTCTTTCTCCTTGGCTTTTATCAGTTACTCTCTTTTTCTCCTATTTTTTTCTATAGTCCTGTGTTTATTTGGATCATTTAATATAGTGTTAATATATTCACTAACAGAATTAAAAAAAAAATCTAAAGCACTGGAATATTTGAAGAAATCAAAATTATAGATATAACTACATTATACAAATATAAACAAAAGAAGATGAACTAAAGGATGCTGCAGTGGGAGAGGCATAAGGTCTTCCAAATTGGCATCCTTTTTGGTTTTTCACTTCTATACTCCATATCTTTGGAGATAGAGGGACCTCAGTGGAAGATAGTTCAAAAACTATTGATCTATGTAAAACTTCTATGTCTTTAACTATAGTGATTTTATTCTCCATAGCACCTTCTGGGTAAATGCTACTCATAGACATGACTGAATCATTTTTATATAATTACAGAGATTTATATTTCCCCCTATGTATAATTGCATAGAGCTGTAACTGAACATGAATGAAAGATAATTCATCTTCCTTAATTTGTTTGAGAAGTAATCATAAAACAGAATTGTCAGTCCTATGCTAATTGTTAATTATGACACAATTTCTCTTCAATAAAACCCTCAGCTAAATAGGTAATATATGACATTTTCATGAGTTAGTTTAGCAGTTTGGTTAAAACATAAAATGTTTCATGTCTGTTTTGGTTATACATTTATTAATGCCATATGGTTGATCATCTGTGTGGCTGTTTTCCTAAGTGGTTTCAGATAGCTAAAAATATGTTTCCTTTATAAGAAATATAGAAAATAAATATTTTTACCATAAATATAAATGTTATTATTTATTACTACATAATATACTTTTTAGATTCAAAGATGTGTTCTATTTAATTTTGAGGAATTATTTATTAAAAGAGGAAAAGACATAACATTATAAGACTTAAGAGCTGAAAGGTCTGGTGAGATTATTTTGTCCAATTCTCTCATTTTTCAGATAAGGAAGATAATTCCTGTTTTTAGAAATTTAATCTTTCTTCTAGAGTGAATATTTGAGAAATTTTTACTGTACCTCTGAAGGTCATTGCACTTCAGGGCTTTAGATTTAATGTGACATTTACACAAAACAAACTGTTATTTATAGAATAATAAAGCATTTTGCAATGTAATTGTTATACGTGAGTTGTGAGTGCACATAAATGACTTTGGTTAAAACAGAGGTCATAATTGTGCTCATTAAGCAATCTGAATGTTCATCTCTGGGTGACTGATTATTTCCTTTCAAAATAATGGTGAAGATATATTACAGAAAAAATATCCCAAAGCTTCCACAATGTTCATCTGAGTAATATCCTTATCTACAGGTGATGGTTTATACGTATCTTCAAAAACAATTAAGTAATATAATGCTATCTTAGATAAAACTGAACTAAAAAAGCAGTGAATAAAAACACTTATGCTGGTTCAGAATAGGCTATTTTATGGAGTCAAGACTTCTTCACTCATTCTTTGTCAACCCATGAGAGTGTGTGTATGTATTTGAATTAACTTTATGCCCAAATACAAAATTAAATAAGCACATGGGCAGAACGACGATAGGAGTGTATGTCTTTCATAATTTCTATATAATATGATAGATATTGGATCAATAGTACATGGGGAAAAGCTAAAAGCATTTTTCCTTAAGATCAGGAACAAGACAAAAATGTCCACTTTGACCACTTTTATTCAAAACAATATCAGATACCTAGCCACAGCAAACAGATACGAGAAAAACAACAACAAAGGCATCCAAATTGAAAAGGAAGAAGTAAAATGGTCATAATTTGCAATGAAATTACACTATATATATATATATATATCCCTAAAGATTCTACCAAAAAACTATTAGAACTGACAAATGAATTTATTAAACTAGCAGGATACAAAATTAATATTTAGAAATTGGTGGCATTTTTATACATCACTAATGAACTATCAGAAAGAAAAATTAAGGAAACAATCCCATTTGCAACTTCATCAAGAAAAGTAAAATACCTAGGAATAAATTAAATAAAGGTGGTGAAAGACCTGTACTCAGAAAACTATAAAACATTGAAGAAAATAAAAATAAATGGAAGCATATGTCATGCTCATGGATAAGAAGAATAAACATTGTTAAAATGTCCATACTACTGAAAGCAATCTGCAGATTCAATTCAATGCCTATCAAAATACTAATGGTATTTTTCACAGAACTAAAACAAATAATCCCAAAACTTATATACAACCACAAAATACCCCAAATAGACACAGCAATCTTGAGAAAGAAGAACAAAGTTAAAGGGATCACATTACCTGATACTAAACTATACTACAGGTTATAGTAACCAAAACAGCATGTAGTGACATAAAAAAAGACACATAAATAGAACAGAATAATGAGCCCACAAATAAATTCACGCCTATATGTCAACTAATCTATGACAAAGGAGACAAGAATATACAATAGGGTAAAGACAGTCTATTCAATAAATGCTGTTGGAAAATCTGGACATATGTATGCAAAATAAAAAAAAGAAACTAGACCACTTTCTTGCACCATATACAAAAGTAAACTCAAAATGGATTAAAGACTTAAATGTAAGACTCCAAAACATAAAATTCCTAGAAGAAAATGTAGGCAGTAAACTCTCTGATATTACTTTTAGTAATATTTTTTTCTGATATGTCTCCTCAGGCAAGGGAAACAATAGAGAAAATAAACAAATGGGACTACATCAAACTAAAATGTTTTTGCACAGCACAGGAAACCACCAACAAAAGGAAAAGACAACCTGATAAACGAGAGAAGGTATTCGCCAATGATACATCCTATAAGCAGTTAATATCCACAATTTATAAAGAACTCATACAAATTAACACCAAAAACCTAACAATCCAATTAATAAATGGGCAGAGGACATACAGATGGCCAATAAACATATAAAATATGTTCAATGTCACTAATCACCAAAGAAATGCAAATTAAAACCACAATGTGATATCACTTCACACCTGTCAGAATGGCTGTCATGAGAATGGCTATTTGTCATCAATAAAGCAACAAACAACAAGTGTTGATATGGAGAAAAGGGAACCCTCATGCACTGTTGGTGGGCTTACAAATTGGTGCAACTATGGAAAACAGTATGGAGGTTCCTAAAAAAATTAAAAATAGAACAACTTTATGACTCAACCATTACACTTCTGGATATTTATCTGGAAAAATCCAAGACACTACTTCAAAGAGATACATTCACCCCTATGTTCATTGCAGCATTATTTATAATAGCTAAGATATGGACTCAACCTAAGTATTCATTGACAGACGACTGGATAAAGAAGAAGTGGTACATATACACAATGGAATTATACTTGCCATAAGAAAGAATACATTTTATCATTTGTCACAACATAGATGGACCTAAAAGGTAGTATGTTAAGTGAATTAAGTCAGATAGATAAAGAAAAATATCATATGATTTCACTTACACGTGGAATCTGAAAAACAAAATAAATGAATAAAAAAACTGAAAGATACTCATAGATACAGAAAACAAACTGATGATTGGATTGGTAGGTGGGAGGGAGGCTAGTGGGCAGGATTAGAAAAAGATTAAGGGATTAAGAGGTACAAATTGGCAGTTACAAAATACTCGCAGGGATGTAAAACACAGTATGGGAAATATAGTCAATAATGCTGTATGTAATACGAGTGTATGGTGTCAGGTGGGTACTAAGTTTATTGGGGGGATCATTTCTTAAGTCATATAAATGTCTAATTGCTATGCTGTTCACCTGAATGTAATACAATTTTGAACATCACTTGTAATTGAAAAATAAATAATAATTATTATAATTATAATAATGAAACAGGAGTGTGGGTAAGGACCAGATTTGGAAAGATTGGTATGCAGACATGTTTAGGAAACTTCTATCTTGACACTCTTTATCCAAAACCAAACCTGCCTGCAGAGAAAAGAAACTGAAAAATACCTAAGAAAAAAAAATGTATCTTCCACTGGGGCCAATAAACTCTCTCTCTCTAATGCTCAAAGAGCACTGGCTGGCCCCAAGGATGACCAACATATGAACCCCTTTACCTTATATGCCCTTATATTCTTATCTCCATCCCTTAGCTTTCTTCTGTTTCCTTCCTCACTTGTCCACCTAGTGAATTCCAATTATCCTTTGGCATCTAATGTTTAATTCCTACCTCTTCCACCAAAATTGAGAAAGATTGGGTTGTTCTTTTTAAGAGTGTGGCCCTGAACCTAAACATTTGATGATGACTTGAATTTAACTCATAGTTGATCAAGACTCCTTGACCTTCTTCCTGACCACCAACAGCTCATAAATGTCTTCCTTCTACGCCCATTTAATCTTCACTTTCCGAAATATTTTTTTCAGGTGTCTCTCTCTCTCTATGTGTATTTGTCACAGACATTATTTAAAGATAGAAGGTCTGGTTTACTTTTTTTTTTTTACATACCACAAAACATCAAACATAAGGATGTGAATACCTAAATATTGTCAATTAGTCTGATTAAATCAAACTTATTGAAAGAAGTTAAGAGGCTGAATTTTTCTGCTCTCTTGATAATGATGAAAAATCAGGATTACTAAGGAAAAATGAGATCATTTCTTATAACAGGATTGCCAAACTTGAAGAAATTGTAACAATTATCTGCAGTCAATTTCGGTTTGACATTATTCTGTGTAATTTAAATGAATTATTGACTGAAATACATATAATACTACTTTGAAAGTGTTTACATTAAGACTAACTTGAGATATTTGTAAAAACCAATATGTTGAAAATGAGCAATGAATTTTGGCAGAATTCTTACCCACTGATTCATTCATATTTGCATTATTTATAATATGCTAATTGGACTCTACTCTGAAAAAAGACTATAAATATGAGCTCTAATTGAGAGAAGACTGAACTGAATATTCACAGAGCTCTCAAATTCTGAAGATTCCATATTTGATAAACCACAATATTAGTGACCAAAATTGAAAAAAAGAAAATAATACTAAACAAACTAAAAGTAATTTTAGCTTGATTGTTGAATACTTCAACTGACATATATTTTTCCCCAAATAAGCTGGAAATTCCATATAGAGTATCTCTGCTATGTTTTCTATTAAATGAGGTCTTTCATAAAGGTAAGGAGTTAATTTTTGACCTTGAATTTCCTTGCACTAGCTGGTGATATGTTCAACCTTCATCTGCTAGGTTCTTTTCACTTTCAGACTAACACCTTCAAATAAAAAGTGAAAGTAAAATCTCCAGTAGCTTTAAACAAAAGTCATATTTCAAAGATGAATAATGTATGCAATTATCCTCAACCTATGTGCAAAGTACAAGGTTGATGAGAACTTTTCTTTTGCTTTGACAAAAACAGCTCTACTCATGATTTCCTTCAAATTCTTCAGTATTAACATTTACCAAGAAAAGGGTTCATTTTTCTACCACCTGAGATGCATTAAAGATTACACATCAGTTAACTACTTTAGAGAGAAATGGGAAAGGGGACTGTGCTAGTTCCACATGCACATGCCTACTAACAACATGGCCCCAGAAAGAAGAACATGCCTGATATTAAACACACACACACACACACACACACACACACACACACACACACACACCAAAAGCAAACAAGCTTCTTAACAAAGTACTCAAGACTGTTGTCTGGGCTCCACCTACCCCGCCATACCCTGCCTTACTCAACCATACACCTTGCCCACTCCTCACCACACACCTTTTATGCTAACCGTATGGACTCCTTTACCCTTATATGCCCTTGTATTTTTACCTCCATCATTTAGCCTTCTTTCTGTTTCCTTAGCTTATAGTCTTCTTCCTCACTTGTCCACCTAGTGAATTCCAATTATCCTTTGGAGTCTAGTGTTTAATTTCCACCTCTACTCTAAAAAACATATGGACCTCCCCAAAATAATGAGTTAATCACTCATTATATTCCCATAGCACTTAGTGTAGAACATTGATATTAGTCCAGCTATGCTGTTGTTGTTTTGAGTGATACAATTGATTATTTTCTGTAATTTGAATACTTCAAAGCCCGGGTCAAAGTTTTGTTAACCATCTCTAGTACTTAGAACAGAGCTTTTCATGAACTAGGTGCTCAATAAATGTTTCAAGAAAGCCTTTCACCAACCACTTACTTTCCATGTTTGCTTAAAATCCTAACCCAGAAAAACAATGCTGAAACAAACACTAAAAATAGCTTCCAGGAGCTGTAGAATTACTTTTTTTTTTTTTTTTAATTGCAACAGAGGAATCAGTAACAACTTTGCATTTAAAAAGAGTAACAGAGGAATCAGTAACAACTTTGCATTTCTGTTTGCCAAATACAGAAAGCTTTTGAACTTGGTACTTTGTTAGCATACATACCTCATGAATTTGAAGAGTCAGAGAGACAATATTTGAAGCAGGATGTTGACTCATATTGACATTGCTAATGTTGACTTAGCCAACCTGGCTTCGCCATTTTCAGTAATGAAAAAGATGGAGATTATGTATATTGTTCTCTTATTACAGAAATACAGGTATCAGACAAATTAAAGTATGCCTATGAATGTTATAATACATTGTACTTTAAAAATACCAGTACAAATGTATTTGTTCAGTAATGAAATAAAGAGATGTGAGTTCCCCCTTGATGTATTATCACATTGCTTCCTGAAGCCTTCCTGAGACTCACTTCCTCACATGTAAAATGAGACGATGGACTACAGGAATGTGTAGGCCTTTTAAACATTTGAAATATAACACTTGATAAGTAAGATAGCTTATGCAGTAGCTGAATTGCTAGATCACTGCTGCAGTTTTGCAACAAGCTCTCTTTCAGAAAAAAATCACAAGTATTTATACAATCAAAAAACAAAAAACCTCCAAGTTCTACATATACCTTCTTCCATGGTGTTTTAAGCAGTGCAAATTTATGGTGAAAATTAGGAAACATTTCCTCTCACAAATAGAATAGTGTTGGATTGCTTGCAGTAGCACAATTTAGTTTGGTATGAACCAAATATATGCACCACTTTTAATCATCTGAGAAACTGATAGAAAACAAGTATTTAAAAAAATGAAACTTTGCCCGAAGCCATTGAGATAGTTT